>NC_069713.1:6682317-6982317 GCF_027358585.1 Pangasianodon hypophthalmus
ATACAATTTGTTTTTATATTTGTAGTGCTGCGCGCGACTAATTACTGTGTTTGGAGCAGGCCTGCTGTATCGCCTGCGTCATTTCCGTCCAGCACATTTCAGTCACTGGGGATGAAACCAGGCATTATTTTTATTCAAGAGCTGCAAACGAGCTAAAGTAGCCTTCATAATATAATAATATTACATTATTATAGTCAAACAATACTAAAATTGACTCAAGGGAATTTAATATCAGGAAACAAAATAATAAAAATGTTTTATATATATATATATATATATATATATATATATATATATATATAAACATATATATATATATATATATATATATATATATATATATATATATATAACATAATTAATATGAAAATTTTCCCAAACCTTTTCTCCTTGCTTTCAAATGATTATATTATATTATATTATATTATATTATATTATATTATATTATATTATATTATATTATCCATAAATAATCAGATATACTTAATAGTTTGTCTTGCATTGTGATTACTGTGTTTCATCTCTTTCAGTCCTAAATGTAATGCTCTCTATATCACTCACGAATCCTACACACACACACACACACACACACACACACTCACACACACAGACACACGACATGCATATTGCGCTTTTCTCCTAGAAGCTGTTGTTTTCCTCTGGATATTTTCTGCTCGTGTAAATCGCTCTTTTAAAGTTGTTGAAAAAAAGAGCAATTGCGTTTGTGCGCATGCGCGCTTTCTCACACTCAGCCACCGGGCTCCGGGTCAAGGAGCAAAAACAAAAGCAGCTTGTGTGTAGAGAGTTTACATTAATGCACTGAAGTGGGCTCTTAATACACACTATTTAAAAATTTGACGCTCAGACATGATAGAAGAAAAAAAAAAAACATATATATAGGCTGTAAAAGTGAGTGAGAAGAAATTGGATTTTAAAAAGGTGTGTGTGTGTGTGTGTGTGGCACGTTTTGATTTCCAAACCCATTTCTAGTTCCTTTGTTTGCCAAAACAGGAAAAGTTTCGAAATCATCCTTCAGCAAGAAGATCATGATAACATCATATTGTTTTCAGAAACTAAAGCTTTATGAACACAAGAGACTCTGAAAGTTTCTGAAAGTATGTGAGATAAAATCACGTGGAGAGACTTTTTAGGAATGAATAAATCTCTGCTTATGATTTAAAAAAAAAAAAGTCTGATCACATTTTTGTGTGATTAAAACACACAGCGAATAATCCATCATCACTAGCTAGGGAGTGCACTTGTTCAATTTCTTAATAAGGAGAGAGAGAGAGAGAGAGAGAGAGATCAGAGCGATAGTCTCTCAACCTCGCCACGCTTTGAAATAGAAATCAATTAAAATGTTCAGAAAAATTCAAGCCGCATTTTCTGAATACACATTTTAGTCTAAAAAAAAAAAGAACAAAAAACAAAGCAGACGTCTGAAATCACGTGTCCATCCCATAATTCTACACTAACACACAAGTCATCATCTGTCGCAGTTTGTTTTGTGGAGGTCGATCTTGTCATGTTGTTCCTTCAAACTGACCTTTACAGTGAAACACTGCAAGTGGTTCAGATCAAATATAGAGGGAAAAACAAAGCAAAACAAAACAAAACAAAACAAAAAACAAAACAAAACAAAACAAAACAAAACAAAACAAACGCTATTTTTTCCCGAATATCCTCTAAGAGAGAATGGGCTAGATAGTGAAATCATACTTTATTCTCTAAGACTCGAAGATAAATCCAGGAATCTAGGAAATTTAGGGGGAAATTGGTGACTAGCAGCTCAGCAGGTTCTTCTGAGTTTGTAGCGATCAAGCGAAAAACTGACGCAGGAAAAAATAATATGAAGGAAAAAAATAATAAGAATAATAATAGAATAAGAATAATTACAGTAATTTTATTTTTCGATGGTTCAGCCATGTTCTCGGTGTGTGTACACGCGAAAGAGAGAGAGAGAGAGAGAGAGAGAGAGAGGGAGAGACAAGGAGAGAGAGAAAGAGAGAGAGACGGAGGGACAGAAAGAGAAAAAAATCATCTTCTTAAAGTTTTTTTTTTTTTGCCAATTTTATTTTGTTTAGAAATGAAATTCTTCAGATTCTTTTTCTTGGGCTGAGACCCGTAAATCCATAAACAGCAGTTTTAGGACTCGACTGTATCTACAGCTCGTACACTTAAAAATAGAAAGAAAGAAAGAAAGAAAGAAAGAAAGAAAGAAAAAGCTAAAATGAGGATAATAATGAAAAAGGGACAGTGCTGGGATGATGGACGCAGAATGAGCCGACACAGAATCAGCAATTAATAAAAAAAAAAACTGACGATTTTAATAAATAAATAAATAAACAAACAAACAAACAAACAAATAAATAAATAAATAAGGCTACAGTATAAATGGTGCCTTACTCCCTGGAAAAGTGCATTATTAATATCTCTGTACTTTCTAGATGTGTGGTTTCTAAAGTGGGGTCTGTGATTTTACTTATTTATTTATTTATTTAATTAATTACTTACTATATTTATTATTTTTACTGATGTTGCAGCTCTGACTGTACAGAAGTTGGTCTAGTTGCTGTAGGTATGAGAAACGCCTCAAGAATTTACTTAAGTTAAACCAAATTTTAAAAAAAAATAGTCTTTCTGCTTTAATAAACATTCAATTATTTTGACACAAAATGTTTGGAATCTGCATTTTAGACATTTCTTCTATAATAATAGCTGTAGTAGTTATAAGAAACTAATATTATTGTACATACTTGTTTGCAGCTAATATTTGAAAGGTCTGATTTTATTTATTAAGTTGAATTGTACTAAGACTGTAAAGGGGCCGTGAAATATTTACTTTCACTGGATTTGGTCTGAAAAGAAAGAAAGAAAGAAAAAAAAGGGAAGCTTTGCACTGTGGTCGCGCATTTACTAAAGCTAGAGCTGGAGAGTAGTGTGCGACCTGGACTCTTTTACACATGACTACAAAAAGGCAATAAATAAATAAATAAATAAATAAATAGATAAATAAATAAATAAATAAAGATAGCGTACTAAATTTTAAACCATTCTGGACACACTACATTATATATTATTATTATTATTATTATTATTATTATTATTAGTTATAGTAGTAGTAGTAGTAGTAGTATACATAAACATTTATTTATTTATTTATTTATTTATTTATTTATTTATTTAAATAAATAAAATAGCTTAGCGCTGGTCTCTATCCTACTCGGGGATTAGTTCTGTCCCGTGTCTCTCTCTCTCTCTCTCTCTCTCTCTCTCTCTGTCTCTCTCTCTCTCTCTCTCTCACACACACACACACACACACACACACACGCGCGCGCGTTTAAGTTCAAGTAAAATATCATCCGGGTTTTCAGTACAAACAGCTGAGAAAGTGCGTTAAACGGAGCCGAGGATGCCGGCGTTTGATTGGCAGCTCTGAAAGAGAGAGAGAGAGAGAGAGAGAGAGAGAGAGGAGAGAGAGAGAGAGAGAGAGAGAGAGAGAGAGAGACCCAGTGCACCTGTAGACGAGTGGAAAAGTGCGGGCTTGTTTCAGCTCCCAGTTGGTGAACTCTCAGAACTGAACCCTCAAAGCTCCATCTGTTTCCAGTTAAAATCCACACACACACACACACACACACACACACACACACACACACAGAGCTCTGTCTTACTCTGTAACACTCACACCGCCAGTATAAGGGGGAAAAAAAAGATAGAATAAAAATAAAAATATATCCGAGTCAGTCTCTCCCTCTTTAGGCGCTACTTTTCTGTTTAAGCTGAATAAATGGCTTCCCCGAGGAGGAGGCTTTACAGCCAATCAGCTGCTCTTCAGGGTGATCTCACATCCCACATACCACCAAGCTCACAGGAACCTCTCCAACTCCAAACTCACACAATCACTATCATATATATGTATGTATATATATATATATATATATATATATATATATATATATATATATATATATATATATAGATAGATAGATAGATACACACACACACACACACACACACGCATATGTATATATATATATATATATATATATATATATATATATATATATATATATATATATATATATATATATATATAGTCCTTAAATATACACTGCGCCAAAATCAGAATCAGAAACAGTTTATTGCCAGGTACAGTAAAGGACACTCTACAGCACTAGGAATGTGTCTTGATGTCAGGTGCAAACACAGAATCAAAGATATAAGGTCAAGGGGGAGATGAAGTGAAGAATACAAAAATACAAAAAATACAAAAAATGCAAAAAATGCAACACAATACAAGAGTAAAACAAAACTAAAGTGCAGGGACCATGGTGCAAGATGAACATGCTATATATAAATATGAAATATGTAAACAGCAGAAGATAGAATATATTAAATCAAAAATATAAATAGTTATATACAGAAAAAGTGAGTGTACACGGTAGCTAGAAAAGTTGCAGCTTCAGAGGGGAGAGTGATAAACAAACAAACGGAGGAATGAATGACATGTAAAGTATTAAACGAATATGAATATGAATATCAAATATGAATATGAATGGAATTAAGATCTTGACAGTGGTGGGATCATGAACGCACAATAAACCGACACAGAACTGACATTGTGCTGCTAAATACCTCAAAATGTACAATTATTAAAGGACTGAATGAAACTGAAATAAACAGGAGTAGCCTACTACACACTACACAAACAACTGCTGCTAAATAATGCAATACTTCATCTCAGCACCCAAAAAAACTTTCTTCCTCTCTTTCTTTTCTGTCTTTCTTTCTTTCTTTCTTTCTTTATCGCTCTCTCTTTTTTTTTTTTTTTAAATAAAAGCTCCAGACACCAACCAAATGACCTCACAGTCTCCAAAGTGTCGTGTATTGCTACCATTTTTGGACATCTTATTCTCACTATCACACTCACACACACACAAACACACTCACACACACACACACACACACACACACACACACACACAGGTTTGTCCTACTATCCTTGTCAAGATCATCCATTGACATAATTATGAAGGCTCTTCTACCCCAAGTTGAACCTCAGTAACCAAAAGGAAACAGTTTGGACATTTTATTTGGTTTTTTTGAAATAAATAAATAAGTTACAGATTTTGTAGGTTACAAAAGCAGTTTTTCCTCATGGGGGGGGAATCACCTGAGTGTCCCACCTAGGACAAAACTGTCAGATATTCCATTCCTGGGGGGGACATTTGGTCTTTACCATGATGTAAAACCTCTCTCTCTCTCTGTCTCTCTCTCTCTCTCACACACACACACACACACACACACACACGCACGCGCGCGCATAAACTCATTTACAATCCGCTTTATGCGTGAAATAAAGACACCAGTGTGATTTCAGAGCTGGGGAAATGGCCGAGCCTGTCGACCTTTGGATAACCCGCTCACCCTGGCACACACACACACACACACACACACACACACTCGAGCCGCTAAAACCGCGAGGCAGGACTAATTCTAGCTCAACGTGTCCAGTGTCCCTCAATGTCTCCATTCTGCTCCGCTTTGACACAGAAGATTTTATTGTCTCCATGTTTCTCAATTTACGACCTAAAAAAAAAAAACCACGACTTTTTCCTTCCAGACGTCTCTTCTAATTGCCTCAACCTGAGAGGGAAAAACGCAATCATTTGTTGGGGGGAAAATCTTTTTTTTTTTTTTTTTTTTTGAATGAAACATGCTCTTGTTTTAGTGAATTAAATCCTGCAAGGCTGAATGGATTCATACAAGTTATAATAATTTAATGTCAGATTAACACCATGTTTTTACAAAAAGAAGTTTAAAACTAGGAGAGGAAATGGTGTGTGTGGGTTCAGGCGCTTTTCCAGAAAAAAGCAGGCAAAATGTTTCAATGGAAAATGGAGGCCAAAACGATGAAAGAAAATCAGCAATTGTGAGCAAATTGCGCATTATTGTGCTATTTCCAGCATATCATATGAAAATGCTAACCCATTTAATAATCTCAGAGAAAACTCCTATAAATATCTACACTATGCTTTAACACAAACTAGAAAATCTGCTAATAATCTAAAGAGATAAAGAGAAAGAAAGGAAAGGATGAAACAGTGACATTTTGGTGCAAAGAACATGGGATGTAAGCATGTGTCTGTCTAATTATCTATTTAATTTGAAAACATTTCAAAAAATAAAAACAAATTGAAAAAATTATAAATGTGGAAAAATATATAACATATCATTTGTGCAATTACTTAGTAATTAATATGCAATAAAAGGCAAAAAAAAAACCAACAATAAAAGGCAAAAAAAACAACAAGTATTATATATATATATATATATATATATATATATATATTGTCTGTGTGTGTGTGTGTAGATAGATAGATAGATAGATAGAAAGATAGATAGATAGATTACTTAGTAATTAATACGCAATAAAAGGCAAAAAAAAACACAACTATTACATATTACATATTTTACATTAATATACTGCTAAAAAACAATATATATATATATATATATATATATATATATATATATATATATATAGTGTGTGTGTGTAGATAGATAGATAGATAGATAGATAGATAGATAGATTCTGAATGTGAAGGCACCAAATATATGGTTGGTAACTTGATAGATAGATTCATTTTTTTTATTTCATTTATTATTTTAATCTTTCAGCAGCTTTTCACTGAAAAAACAGATTTCTACATTTACTGTACATATTACATGATTATTCTCTTTCTTTTTTTATCACTTGTACTCAGCTCTGAGTGTATATTTATTAAAATATTATTTTTGTGCATATAAAATAGTATTTTTGTGGCCTGTATTTTATCCCACAACCGAGAATTCAGTGTTTAAATAGATTTTTTTAGTAGATTTTTTTAAAGATAATAAAGCGACTCTAGCTGTGATTTGGCAAGGATTATAAACTAATGCTGCCTGATCTTACAGCAAAATGATTTTTCCACTCACGTGTCAAGAGTTGTTTTGGCGTGATATCCTATAAATCAGCTTCCCATTAAAATAATAATGATAATAAAACCTTTCTTTTAACGCTTCTTTTTAACGCAAAAATGAAATCTAGGTATATAACAATAATAATAATAATAATAATAATAATAATGATAATAATGTGCTTTATAAGTTACAGAAAGTATAAAGAGTTTTCTTAGACGTAAAACAATCCCCATAATGACATTGCTGATCTTTCCTCATTAGCAGCTTCAGCACTGAATGGTGTTATGTTGTCATATTGTGCCATTCCCCTCTTTTTTTTATCATTTAGTGGACATTTTGGATGTTTTATCGTGAACTGGGGTGTTTTAATCCCACGCCGGGGTTAAAACTATACAATCTGGCAACCTGTCCTTTAATATTCTTGTGCTTTTTAAAATATTTATTTATTTATTTATTATTCTAACCCACCCTACATTTTTCATTTACATCATGTGTGTTTTTTCCCAACATCCCGCCCTTTAGCCTACACCTAACATTAAGAAGAAAGAGGTGTGTTTTCTAACACACTCAAGGCTCCATAGACTAATTGACCATTGTTCCATTAGGATTATATTTCAAACTTTTTAAAAATGTTTGTTAAATGACTCTATTATGAATCTACTATGATGTGTTGTAACCTAACATACTATCCTTTGTTCAAACATTAGGCCAGTGTGTGTGTGTGTGTGTGTGTGTGTGTGTGTCCAAATCTCTCTCCAGTGTTTTAACATCATTGCATAATTGAGGTTTTGAAGTTGAATGCAGTGTGCAAATTATTTCCCAAAACACATATCTAACTCATAACGTTTCATTTTTAACATGTTTTTCCCATTAAAAATGTGCCACTTCCTCTCTTTTTTGCTTATATTGCCTCTTGAAGAATGGAAGTGGGTGTGTGTGCTCGCTTATTTGCTCATTTTTTTGTACAAATACGAGTAATTAATTATTAATGATTTGTTTGCTAGCTGTTCTTAGTCACTCTTGCATTTCAGGGTGAGACCTGACATGAGAAAATGTTACTAAACCCACATGTTAAGGTGTATGCAGTGTGTTTATAATATGTAATGTCATAAGTAGCCTTAAAAAGAGAATGTTATCCATGTTTAATGGTTTGTAATAGCTCCAAAAGCAGAATAAGCCAAACTGTTCCCCTGAGCTGAAGAGGGATTTATAGCTCTGTAAAGCTTTTATCATTTGAGCAGGCATGTGCATGTGGATGTGGATGTGGATGTGCATGTTTATGTGGAAGTGGATGTGGATGTGCATGTGGATGTGGATGTGGATGAGGTTGTGGATGTGGATGTGGATCTGCATGTTTATGTGGAAGTGGATGTGCATGTGGATGAGGTTGTGGATGTGGAAGTGGATGTGGATGTGGATGTGGATGAGGTTGTGGCTGTGGATGTGGAAGTGGATGTGGAAGTGGATGTGGATGTGGATGTGGATGAGGTTGTGGAAGTGGATGTGGAAGTGGATGTGGATGTGGATGTGGATGAGGTTGTGGATGTGGATGTGGATGTGCATGTGCATGTGCATGTGGATGTGGATGTGGAAGTGGAAGTGGATGTGGATGTGGATGAGGATGAGGATGTGCATGTGCATGTGGACGTGGATGTGGATGAGGATGTGCATGTGCATGTGCATGTGGACGTGGATGTGGATGTGGATGTGGATGTGCATGTGGATGTGGATGTGGAAGTGGAAGTGGATGTGGATGTGGATGTGCATGTGGATGTGGATGAGGTTGTGCATGTGGATGTGGAAGTGGAAGTGGATGTGGATGTGCATGTGGATGTGGATGAGGTTGTGCATGTGGATGTGGAAGTGGAAGTGGAAGTGGATGTGGATGTGCATGTGGATGTGGATGAGGTTGTGCATGTGGATGTGGATGTGGATGAGGTTGTGCATGTGGCTGTGGATGTGGATGAGGTTGTGCATGTGGCTGTGGAAGTGGATGTGCATTTGGATGTGTATGTGGATATGGATGTGCATGTGGATGTGGATGTGGACATGTGTGTGGATGTGCATGTTTAATGGTTTGTAATAGCTCCAAAAGCAGAATCAGCCAAACTGTTCCCCTGAGCTGAAGAGGGATTTATAGCTCTCTAAAGCTTTTATCATTTGAGCAGGCATGTGCATGTGGCTGTGGATGTGGATGTGGACATGGATGTGGACATGGATGTGGAAGTGGAAGTGGATGTGCATGTGGATGTGCATGTGGATGTGGACATGGATGTGGATGTGCATGTGGATGTGCATGTGGATGTGGATGTGCATGTGGATGTGGAAGTGCATGCGGATGTGCATGTGGATGTGGATGTGCATGCAGATGTGGAAGTGGATGTGCATATGGATGTGCATGTGGATGTGGATGTGCATGCGGATGTGGAAGTGGATGTGCATGTGGATGTGCATGTGGATGTGGATGTGCATGCGGATGTGGATGTGGATGTGGAAGTGGAAGTGGAAGTGGAAGTGGATGTGGATGTGGATGTGGAAGTGCATGTGCATGTGCATGTGGATGTGGAAGTGGAAGTGGATGTGCGTGTGGATGTGCGTGTGGATGTGCGTGTGGATGTCAGTGTGGATGTGCGTGTGGATGTGCGTGTGGATGTGGATGTGGATGTGCATGTGGATGTGCATGTGGATGTCAGTGTGGATGTGCATGTGGATGTGCATGTGGAAGTGGATGTGCATGTGGATGTCAATGTGGATGTGCATGTGGATGTTCATGTGGATGCGCATGTGGAAGTGGATATGCATGTGGATGTTGAAGTGGATGTGCATGTGGATGTGCATGTGGATGTGCATGCGGATGTGCATGTGGATGTGCATGTGGAGGTTGATGGGTCAGTGAGAATGGAGGAAAAAAATAAACAAAACAACAAAAATAAAAATACATGATTATAAAAAGAGACATGAGTCTCAAATAAAGCTCAAAACAGCTGAGTGAAGATGTAGACCATTTAAGGAAATATATAAAATATATAAAAATATAAAAAAAAGAAAAACATACATTATACAGCAAAATCACTTGTGAGGCTCATTTCAAGATATCAAGATAAATCACAGAAATTAAATATAAAATGTCATAAAATTCATAATAACTTCAGAATAAGTGATTTATTTTACAAGGATTAATAACAACTAAATAAAAGCTTAACAAAGTCAAATAATAAAGTTACACTTTTTAGAGGTGCACTTATAAAAGAATGGATCTTTGGATAATTTAGAGATGTTCACTTCCTGAAAGCATTTTACTCACCACATTTTTGTGATAGGGAAACACTCAGCTGTAGGGTTCTACACAGAACCTTTAAGGGTTCCTCAGAGGGATGACTAAAGAACATGCTTTTACAGTACATGCTGTGTCTATTTTCTTTTTCACTTGCACGTAGGAGTGAAGCGAAAAATTCTACAGGGATTCATTCAACTTCCACTTTCTATACGCAGAGTATTTTTATAGTAACGTTACTCATTACACCACATGAGGAACCTGATGCAAACGTCAAGCACACAGACTGAATCTCTCTCTCTCTCTCTCTCTCTCTCTCTCACACACACACACACATACACATACTAATAGGAAAGTTGTGTAGAAGCCCAGGAGGGGCTCTGACCTGAGGTTAGCTATAAACAGGATGGTGATTCAAGACTATGTCATCTTATAGATGATCATTACAGTGCAAACAGTAGCAGCAGCTTCCTCCCGCCCCGTGTGTGTGTCTGTGTGTGTGTGTGTGTGGTTGAGAGAGATCCCTGTTCAGATGAGTGCCTCTCTCTCTCTCTCTCTCTCTCTCACACACACACACACGTCAAGTTTCTAGCAGATTAGGATCCATCGCTCTGACAAGTCCACTTACTCTTTAAGACTTTATTGTATAATGTGAATTCTTTCTTTTTTTCTGCGAGGAAAATAAAAAGACTAACACTAACACTGTCTGTCCTTTACCATGACAAGATATCATTGTTATATAAGTGTATGACTTGTGACACTTGTGTTATATAGCTGCAAAAAAAAGGTTGAGGTGCACAAAAAAAATTTAAGCAATCCAGAGAATTGGTGAAGCACGGTCTCTTACGTAAACCAGTGATGCATTTCAAACTTCCACCTTCATTCTTTAGTCGTGACCTGAGTAGAGAAAAAAAAAGAGTTTAACATTGGTTTATTCATCATATGGATCCGATTTGAAGCTGGATTGCATGGTAACCTCAGACTCACCTAATATCCCGCTTTATCGAGGTAATCTGCACAGCCAGCCGACCTCAGTGGGAACGCTAATAAGAGAAATTGAGAAAACGAGGAAATTGGTGGTGGAGGGACGGAGAGACTGCAGCGTTTTGGCAGAGCAGAGGCATACGTTACTTTTATTAATGCGCATAGGCTGAGTGCTGCGTGAACCGAGGGTTATGTTACGGGTGAGATCCAACAATATAAAGCTTTATGTGAAATGGAGAACGGTGCCAACGGCAGCGCACAAAACTCTTAACTGGACACATGATAGTCCCAAAATGGCCGCTCTCATACTGAGAATTCTTTTTCTTGCTTCCTTTGATTCAAAAAATGGGTTTACATACGTACACTCACATCCTCTGGCTGCTTTCTGTCTGCATTAAACTGCTGGTAAACTTCGAGAAGAAGACGTTTTGACACAAACACGGTGGTGTGATTTCGTATCTGATTAGCTGATGCTAATACACGAATGCTAATAACAGAAACGGAGAAAATGAGGACTGCTCATGACATGTGCGTGATCTTTCGAAAAGCTCCTGAACGCCATATTTTTTTTTTTCTTTCTGAGACTAACCCATCTGTGATTAGTCCAAATACTACATTGTTTGTGTGTCATTGCACGAAGCAGTCCATTGTTTCTGAGTTTGCGTGCAGTTGTATAAGCAGCAGCATAAACACCTATGATTGAAAACTAAAAAAAAATCCACTTCCTCTTTTGTCTTTTTTTTTTTAAATCAAACCAACACTAAGATTAAAATCTTTCCCTGTGGCATTGTGATTCATTGTGTAACATGCGACAAGGCAAAGTGTGTTAACTTGGCGTGCGATTTATTGTGGACAAATCAGAAATTATATAAGTCCAGGCATGGGTCAAGAAAGCAGCAGGCAGCATCAAACCCAGAATATCCATAATCGCAAACGTAAACACAGGCACTGATCAAAACCAGGAAGTAAACCTGGAAATACACAAAACAAGGAACTAGGATACACAGGAACAAAAAAACATGGCTGAAAACAAAACGACAAGGCTTTGCATTGAAACTAAGAGACACGAGGTTATAAACAGACAGACTAATCAGTAACTGAACAGGTAACAGGTAGGCACAATCACAACACAACAGAGATCGACCAATCAGAAGACAGGGGCGGGGACAAAAAAAGAAAAACCGCACATGGACAGTGATCAAAACAAAGCAAAAAACAGAAGTGTCGCTGTTTATGAGTTGAGAGTTTGTGCTTGCTTCCTTCTCCACTGCCTTTGAATGACTAATGGCATAACTACAATTTCTACATAAATTAAAATATTTAAATTTTTACATTTTTATACATTTTTAAAGTCTTGATTCTGATTGGTCAGAATGCGTTCATAAAAGCAGCTATAGTCTATAGTAACAATGCATTGTCATGGTGATGTTTTCTGTGGGGAGATGTTTAACATTTGTGGAAGGAGTCTCCAGTGTCAGTGCTTTGTAACAGTAAGTTTTCCACCATGGGAAAGTCTACCAGACAGGAGAGTTTTTGTTTTCCCCTTAAGAGAGATAGAGAGAGAGAGAGAGAGAGAGAGAGAGAAGAGAGGCTGGCGAGAGAACGAATGTTTATAGCTGCTATAATGTAAGTGAGAACAGGAACTAGGACATTTTTTGCAAAACAGTGCAGAGTGACCTAGAAACGTGGTTTTGAGTATAAAGACAGCTCCATGATCACTGGTGCGTCTTTTTCTTTGAGTTCTTTGCCGATTTGAAGTACTTTTTTTTTTTTTTTTTTTTACACAAACGTACCCCTGGACCAATGACAAGAGTTGTGTTTGTAGTTCACACACGAGACAGGAGTTTGATAAATGACGTGCTTGCATGAAAAAGAGTTTGCTGAAGGAATGGAAAGAAAGACAATGTATCATGAAGAGAGCAGGAAGTGGAGAAACGGAGAGAGAGAGAGAGAGAGAGAGAGATAATAGGAGACATGAGTAATGTGTTGTAGCCAGAGGTGACAGAAAGGTACAGATGTGTCATAGATAATGCACTTCTTGAGAAGAAGGCACATGAGCTTGTTTGCTCTGATTGGTCATGATCTATTAGTTATTCTAACAAACTGCCTCAGTGTGTAGATGACAAATTGGACTTATCATGAACTCACCTGTGTAAACGGATGAACTGATGGTCACATGACTGACTGAACACAATAAAAAGCAAAGAAATAGGGAAACCCCAGAAGATTGTAATCTCTACACTTGACAAATCTTGGGCTTTTATTCACTTTTTTCCCACCGTGTGTGCTTGCTTCATCTTTATCCTCCACAACAATGCCAAAATTCACACAAAAAGTATTTCTAAAGTGTTTCTAAAGTCATCTATCTCACACTTATCTGACATAACAGACATTAAACCAATGTTTCAATCCACAATGAGGCCCATAACTCACATACGTTTTTCTCTTTCTATTTCCTTTTACACTTGCACATATGAGTCAAGAAACATTTCCACGGAAATTCATTCAAATCTCACTTTCTTAACATTAAGTATTTGTACAGTAATAATACTCAATACACCAGTAACCAGAATAAACACTGCTATGTTGTTTACACTCTTAAAAGAAGGGTTCTTTGGCTCCATGGTGGTGCAAAAGAAAAGCATTCGCCACCCATGGATGGTTGTGACGACATCAGGATTTGAACTTGTGATCCTTTGACGATTTCACAGCTATCCATGAGATCAAACTTTTCCATGCCTTTCTGGGTGGGAGGTGCATATGATCTCCCCTGTCAATCACAGTGACACTAGCCAATCATGGGCGTCTGTGAGGTCACAGATATGTATGCAGGAAGAGGGCAGACAGCTCTTTCCTCCAGTGTGTTACACCACCATGTGATGCAGCATGAGCAGCAGTTTGGCTGGTTTCACGTATCTCAGAGGAAGCATGTGTTAGCCTTCAGTATTCCTGGTTAGTAGCTGGCATGTGATAGGGCAGAGCCGGCTAGTGGCTGGGAACTGGCCGTGACCAAATTGGGGAAAAAATTATGAAAAATCTGAAGAACAAGGGTTCTTCAGTGGTTTCCTTATATAGCTAAGGAGTTCTTCGCTTCCTAAAATAGAACCTTTCTAATAAGAAAACACTTTGTCGTAAAGGACAAATGTAAAGATTTAGCTAAGCAACCAACATGACTGATTGATGCCAATTAATAAATAGTTTATGTCTATAAACTAGACTCATAGTTGTACATCATGTTACCATGGTTGACTAGTACCATGGACTCTGAACAGATGAGATGCATAATGCAGGGAGAATAAATAAACACACACTTCTCAAATCATCTTTAAACATATTGTCGTCATCGTCAACGTTTTGTACAATGTCATTTGCAATTTGCAAATCAGACCAGGGAGTGGAATTTACTCTAAACAAAACCTACTAAGTCTGAAAATGTTTCCCTTTCTGAGCTAACGTCTCCAGCCCTGTAGCTAGTCTCTGGTCAGATGAGCTGCCTTCAGCTAAATAATTTACATAAACGCATGTGATTGGCTGAAACAGTGAACCTCTTGCAGAAGCTTTGATGGCTCATGAACTGGAGTCACTGAACTACAGCCATTTTGTTCATTTGTTTATCTGTTGTGCTACAGTAACTTTTTTCAAAGTACTCAGCTTGAACCGCCGAAACACTTTGTAGGACAACCAGTTGATGACCCCTGCTTTAAGGGTTCTCCCAGGGGGACAACTGAAAAACTCATAAGGGATCTAGAGTTGACCTGACCAAGTGGTTCTCTAGATTTTTGTATACATGGCAATATTTTTCTTCATAAAATGAAAAACAATGTTGCTTTATTTCCAGTGGTAATGCTTGAGGAACACAAGCTGTTTGGATTGGACAGGAAGTCCAAGTTTATCCCTGATTTCTAGTTAAGCATCACTAGGTCAAGGCGCAACTCTCGGTTTGGTGGTTCTTATTTATTTATTGATTTATTTATTTATTTATTTATTTATTTAATAACTTTAATCTCTGACCTATACATGACCAAAACAGTACAAACTAACACCAGAATATCACGTTCTGGACCTAAATGCTAGTAAAACAGGTGTAGATACGCTTATGTTTTTAGCAAAGGACAGCTTTTTTCATTTGAGTTCAAACAGAAAGACATTTTTGATAAACACATTAAATGAGAAATAGTTTCCACACAGACTGGGGAAAATATAGCTGTGTAATCATTCAGCGCACACACACAGAGTGCCTCATGATTTCACTACTATCAGATCAAAGGCAGCAGTACACAGACACACACACACACACACACACACACGCACGTGCACACACCATGTCTGTTCTGAGACGGCAGCAAAAGGGGAAAACCAGAGACTTCAAAGGCACGACAGAGAAAGTCATTTCTCCTTATCTTAATTGATGCCCAATTTCAATAATGACCTTACACTTAGGGACCATGTCGAGAGAGAAGAGGAGGAGAGGAGAGGGATGGAGGCGGGATCTGGAGGCGGGATCTGGAGCGAATGCTGACACCAAAATGCCAAGTTCAGACCTGCCCGTCAAAGCTTTTTATGGATTGTGAGGCATGGGATTGGACAGATGATGGATGATGTCATGAGGCAGAATTCATAGAGCGTGCAGTTTGGAGGAACATGAAAGCAGTTCCCTGATCCGCTGAGTCTGATTGTGGGCTATGCCACACACACACACACACACACACACACACACACACACACACACAAGGGTCAAAGAAAAAAAAAAGGTTTTCATAAGAAAAATAATGCATTATTTTTTATAGACACAGGGATTTGTTGTGCTATTAATTGTGATTTCTACCATTTTCCCCCAACTTTAATAATAATAATAATAATAATAATATTAATAATAATAATAATTAGTAAACCTACATGTGGATTTCTGTAAAGCTGCTTTTGACAATGTCTGTTGTTAAAAGCAATATATAAATAAAATCTAATAATTATAATAAATTCATTCATTCATTTATTCATAAGTGCTTTTTGGATTTCTCAAGCACCTTGTACAGATACCTGACAGAACACAATAGTATGTAATATTAATTTAACTGTACTATTAATAATAATAATAAATAATAATAATAAAAAATAATAAGAATATTAATCATAATAACGAGACTAAAAGAAAGAGAAATATATGAGACAATAAAGTACCAAGAGTGGAGTAATATCATACAGTATGTATGCATATGAATTATTTTCTGTAAAACAGCAAAAAAAAAAAAACAACAACAACAAATATTACTTTTAACAAACATATAACCCAGAGGAAAAAATAATAAAATGTCCTAAAAATAATTTTAAAAGATACAATAATAAAAACAATAATAAAACACAGACACCAAATGAGATATAGAGAATAAAAGATGGCACTTCCTGATTTCTATACATGAATGTTTATAACTTATCTACATTGTTTTTTTTCACAAACTACAGCGATGGGACTGGAGTATCAGGAGGTAGGACGTTCTTCAACTCAGTCACGCATAACAATCACTGAGCTTTAAGCACTCTGACCTTTTGACACGGCCCATTTGGATTGACTGGAGCAGTCCTCGAAACCACGCTAGCTAACAGCTACCACTGCCAAGAACAACAAACAGCCCCATCTCGCTTTAAGAAGTGCTCTGTTTCGGCTCTGTCCCATTCCACATGCGCTGTTTTCCTTTCAGGGTGGCTGTTTTCTTTGCAGGACCTCACTTTCCTTTGTAATTGTTCAGCTATTAATACAAACTGCTACGTTAAAGCACTTCATAATGTACAATAAAAACAACACAAATATGAATTGACGAACAAACACATGAAAGAACTACGGTTCAGGATTTTCTGTATTTGTGACTATGTTCATCTTTCCACATATACAGATGCCCATGAAAGACAAAAAGTCAGTCACACACATTCAGTCTGCGGTAGGACCGGGCGATATCACGATATAGCATCGATATCATGATGTCACAGTATGCTTTTCTGAGCTATTGCGGATATTGTGATATCTTTTTTATAAAAAATAAATAAATATCTACACATATATTTTTAAATATTTACAAACTGACTAGAAGGGGATGATATTTATATTCTGTATTACCATTAAAAAAAAAAATAAAAAATTATAATTTGTTACATGTTACATTTTATATTATCAAAGATTAAAAAAATATGTGTTTTATAAAATAAAATTTTATATTTTTTTCTAAATAAATTTTTTTTTTAAAATACAAAATAAAAATTATATTATTATTATTATCATTATTATTATTTGAGTTATTTTTCATATTAGATTTAATTTATTTAATTTCTAAATGTAATATATTTCTTTTTTTTAATTGTTTTTAAATAAATGTACATAAAATGTTTTTTAATGTTAAAAATAAATTAGTGTCTTAATAAAATCCATATCTGTTATTATTTATGAAGTTTTTTTCTAAATAAAAAAGTTTTTAAATGTAAACAATAAAAATATAGTGATATCTTTGTATTAATCTTTTAAATATAAAAATAGTTTATCTTTTGAAAATACTTACATTTTGTACACAATACACAATGTGATATTAAAAAAAATACTTTAATCTTTAAAAGTGTAAAATGTTAAAGAAAATTCTCTTTTTCAGTGTTAAATATTTGTAATTATTTTTTAAATGAATGTTTATAAAATGTTATTTTAATGTTAAAATAAATTTGTTTCTTAATAATATGCATATCCGTTATTATTTATATTTTTTTTAAATGTGACACTACTGATTTGCTGGACGTTTGTGAGCAAACCTATATATCGTGACACATATCGTATATCACTCAAATGCCTTCGAGAATCTTTGTCATATTGCTCATCTCTAGTCTACAGTATTGTTATGAGTGTTATGATGTCAAAATGTGTCAGTCTCATTTAAAATAATAATAATAATAATAATAATAATAATAATAATAATAATAATAATAATAATAATAATTTATAACTGACACTTAGTCCAGAGAAGTATGTAACTACATTTATAGTGCAGCGTTGTTGTATTCTGAAATCTGATTGGTCAGAAGGCGTTGATTCATTTTCTATAACAGCAGCTCTGACACTAGTGGTTTATATGAATGCGCTCATTCTAATGATTTTAAAAAGTGTTGTTCTGTAAGAAGATGTTTATTCAACATTGATGGAAGGAGTCTCCAGTGTCAGCGCTCTGTAACAGTCAGGAGGTTTTCAGGACGGATTCATTTACACTTTATGGTTCCTCTGTAACATTTTGCAAACAGCTGAGTTTTTTTTTTTTTTTTTTACTTGAAAAGAGAGAGAGAAAAGAAACTGGTGAGGGAACGATTGTTTATAGCTGTGATAACAGGAACTAGCTTGTTTCCTGGCATTAAAAATAACTATAAATGAATAAAAAGTACGTTTTTCTTTTTTTTTTTAATCAAATGTTAATCATTAACAAATTGCTGTAGTATAAAAGGAATAAAGCACTCAGACACATAGTGTTAGTGGAAAGTATAGTAACTCCACCCTGTAGTTGATTATTTTCCTAAACAGCGTGACACCAAGTGTATTCTTACACAATAAAAGAGTAAAGATAGGGAAGATGCAGAGTGTGGCATGTTGATAGCGCTCGTGCTCACTCAGTTTACAACGCTGTCAAACATGGTTCCCGCCCTCACCTCTCAACAGGGCAGATGTGTGTGTGTGTGTGTGTGTCTCTCTCTCTCTCCATTCAAAATGTGAAGTGAAAATTCCATCAGATAGGCATTTCCTCTTCTGCTGCAGCAATCTGTGCGAGCCACTGGCTGCAACATTCTTATCTTATCAGCACGGAGGATCTCAAGTCCTGTCGTGCCCAAACAGGGAAAGAAAGGCTGGTAAAGAAAGTGATTTCTGCCCTTCCACTATAACCCACACACACACACACACACACACACACACACACATACACACACATCCACCCCCAGACATAAATACACACATGCTGTAAAACTAAAAGCACAAGCTTTTCATGCATGTTTGCAAAAGCTGACGTAATAACAGACTTGTTTTCCTTCTTACATTACGTTATGCAGTGACAGGAGATAGAACAGTACACATACTCTTTCTTTCTCATACAAGTCCGTCCTGCCACACACACACACACACACACACACACACACACACACCTCACATCTTTTAACGACCACTTTACTCCCTTCTATCCAGCTCTTTACTCCTCTATCAGACCTGACAACCCTGAAGAGGAATAATGAGCAGTCCAGAGAAGGAAGGGGACTAAAAACATAGTAAATAATATTTTTATATAGTCCTTTTACAAATCGCTCATCTGACTGTTCTGTGTTTCGTGTAGAAACCTTGAAATGGTTCCTTGAGGCCGACATTTTTCACTGTTGTTTAATTTTTTAAAATTTTTTTTTTCTCTTTCAAATGAAAAACTCCAGTGGTGGAAATTCCAGTGCATTCCTAATAAATATAGTTAACTGATATTAACTATAAACACGTCTAATGTTAGCTTAGTCGAACATACGTTCATAGATTCTCCTTTTACCGTGACAGAAAGTGAGGGAGCTGGTGAAAAGATTACTCATATGACATGGGGGAAGGGGGCGGGGCTTCCCCAGAGAGTCCAAAAACACCTATGCAACTGTCAGTCATTCCAGATTCATATATTCATTGGCTGATCAGCTGTTTTTATTGATGGCAAACTGCTCTTGGTGTATTTTTGGTGTACTCTGATGTTAAAATGCATGAAGGTTGACAGGTCTGATCAGGTCTGCTTACCTCAAATGGCTGATTAGCCTATCTGTATGTGAATCTGGAATGATCGGCAGTTGCATAGGTGTTTTTGGACTCTCCGATATGAATTGTTGCCTGGAAGCCCCGCCCCCTTTCCCCATCTCATATTAGAGTAAATATGTGAATGTTTTGGGGACAGTGTGCAAACAACTTCAAAAATAATAATACAAAAATTTAAAAAGTATCAAAATAATGATTATATTAGACAGTAATCAGTATCCATCCTGAGGAATAAATTTCGAAATTGTGACATATTGTCGCAATGCATTGGTTGTTCAGTGGATTTATGTTGCATTATGGGTAATAAGATAGTGAACAATCCAGGGAGTATAAATGTGTCAGTGGAATTGGGACAATACCACAAATAGTGCACTATACAGTGAATAGGGAATTAATTTGGACACAAAAATCAGATTTACTTGAAATCTTTTTTGAATAATTAAAGATTTGCTTGGAAATTTCCTAAACAAGTACTGTACAGTATCTGAAGAAGTTCCTGCCTTTAATCCCAAATGACTCTGTAGTGTTTCATTTTAATCCAGTGTAAACACCACTATTTCAAGCCACATGTAGGTTTTGCGCAGTATTGTACATTGGCATTTTTGTAAATCAAACATGGCTTTAAACATAATAAAACCAAAAGTTTCTAAGTATCAAACTTATTACTACTGTATAATGAACATTACAGAGTATCCATCCTGACCAGCTGAAAGAAATCGATATGCATTGTAGTACTCAGTGCAGAAATAGTGTGCATTGGTTGTTCACTGGATTTACAATGCATTATGGGTAATCATATAGTCCACTATAAGGGACAACGCTACACAGTGGCAGCATCCCACATTCAAACCTGGCATCAAAATCACTAAACAGGTTCCTGTCTTTAATCCAAAATGGCTTCTTGATTGCTATATTGTTCACTATAAATGGCAGTGTGGGTAGCGTTGCCACCTTTCGGCTCCAGGGTCCTGGGTTCGATCCTGAGCTCGGGTTCCTGACTGTGTTCTCTCCGTGTCAGCGTCGGTTTCCTCTGGACTCTGCAGTTTCCTCTCACCTCCCAGAAACATGTCAGGAGATGGATTGGCTATGATAAATTGTTCCTAGGTGTGAATGAGTGTGTGAATGAGTGTGTGCCGTTCCCTGGAATGGGCTGGCATCCCATCCAGGGTGTATTCCTGTCTCACACCCAGTGTTCCCGGGACAGGCTTTGGATCAACCGTGAACCTGACCAGGAAAAAGCACTTATGGAAAGTGTGTGTAAATGGCACTGTTTCAAACCACATATAGTGCACTATATAGAGAGAAGGGAGCCATTTTGGATTCCATTGCTTTGTGTTTCTCATGTGTGTGTGTGTGTGTGTGTGTGTGTAAGAGTGCAGTCTTTCTGCACAGTACTGTACACTGACATTTTTTTAAAAGCAAACATAATGAAACCAAAAGCTTGAAAGTATCAGAATGATTAAAATACAGAACTATTGTGAGGTTTCCAAGGAAATCGGCTGGTAGGTTGTTTCAGGCTTCTTGGAGAACCTGCACAACTCCCACACAAGATGATGATGATGATGTTGTTATCAGGACCATGATAAATAAAATGAAATCTTAAAAAAAAAAAAGCTTTAAAAAATCAACATTATGCTTTTCTACTAACACACTAATGCAGTAGGTGTAAAATAGGCAAAATATATATAAAAAAGACTTTTGCACAGTACTCTGTGTGTGTATGTGTGTGTGTGTGTGTGTGTGTTATCTGCAGTGTCTGTGGTGGCTGAGATTGCCAGGCCGCCGTGTTTCCCCTCCGCCTATTGTTCTGCAGAGTTGGCAGGGCGAAGGGGGGCCAGTAGGCGGAGCCTCGTGTGATGATGGACAGGCTGCCTGATCGGCCTCGGTTTCCTGTGCAGACTCGGGGCAGCTCACACTGTTTAACTTCTAGTGCTCTTATTGTTCCTGACACCCAGACACACACACACACACACACACACTGCTGGAATTAAGAGTATCTGAGGAAGTGTGGCACAGAATGATTGGAGGAAGAGGTGTGCGCACACACACACACACACACACACACAGTGAGAGAAGAATCCTACACACACATTTAGTGGAAGTCTCTTCCTCATGTTGTCTTGGGGAGTTTTTTCCTTGACATTGTTGCTTCTGGATTGTTCATCAGGGAACTAAATCTTCAAACTCTACAACACAAATAAATGTATAAAGTAAAAATGCATATAAATTGAATGCATAAATATATTTATATATTACATAGCTTTGTTTTATAATAGATACACATTTTTATTTATATATAAAACATTTTAGTTTAATGTAATTTTAATTATATATAAATATAGAAAAATAAAAACAAAGAGATGGCAAGAAAAAAAAAAATGAGAAAGGAGGTGAAGTCACGGTGTGTGTATGAGAGAGAGGATTAATTGCTCAATCAAGATAACTAGCCTGAGCACAAGGTGGAGGGGCATGGGTAGGAAAATCCATTTGTTGGGTCAGAGTGTAATTAACCCCGCTAACCCTCGACTCCCCTGGTCCACACACACACACACACACACACAGACACACACACACATATATATATATATATATAGCATATCACATGTGCATATACACACCCCATACTCATGAAGCCGACAGAACTCAATTCAGTTAAATTCAATTAAAAATGTCAACACAGTACTGAACATATATTACGATAAAGAGAATAAGAGGCTGGTGAGCTGCTATAACATAAGCCATACCAGGAAGTAACTCATTTTGCAAATGTTCCAGAACATTACATGTAACTATAAATGGATAAAATGTACGTTATTTAATAAATAGATTAAAATCGTAATCAAGGAATAAAACACTTCTGGATGTCCGGTTATAGGAAAATAATCAGCTTCATTTTCATAAAAGTAACTTCAGGTTCACTTCTGGTTGCATCACACCACCCTATTGTTGATTATCTTCCTCTAACAGCATGGCTCCTACGTGATTTATTCCTACATACAGCATTTCTTTTTAACAGAAAAGTCGCAGTCTGGATGCTTTACTGGTCTCTGACTGCGGGTGAATTGGGCACTTACACACTCGTGTCCCAGTCACGTCAGCGTGAGTATACGCGCCACTCGTGCATTCCAGCGTCGGCTTCCATTACATGACAGGAAATCTAAGTCCAATCATCCAATACAAAGTGAGGGCGAGATACACTGTGAAAACAAACAACGCACCGGGTTTGTTGATTTAATGCATTTGCACACACGATTGCTGAGAGAAGCAGCGCCTCTGCCAAGAAAAGGAATAACACATTCCGCACTTTACTCCCTCACCTATCTGTGCACAATAATGATTAGATTGAAGTCGGATTACAAAATAAACACGCACAACCTGAAACAGCAGGTTATTTTCGGTGGGTGGCTGCGAAGATATTTTCTAGAGAATTTGAGAAGCAATGTTGGTCACGGAGTTAGCTCCTTAAAGCCAGGACCACAGAAAATCATTCAACACGCTCTTGAGTCGAAAAAAGCCATTCAAGTGTAGCTAAAAAAATGAAAACGAGGACTTTTTTTGTTCAGGGTTCTGGATCGTCAGCGTCGGGTAAAGGATGGTTTACATCACTGGTTCTCACAGTGGAGTCTGCAGAACTCCAGGCGTCCATGAAGCTTAGCCACGGGGGTCACAACCCATTATTAGTGAAGTAATATTCATTATTGAGTTCTGAACTCAAATAACTCGAAAACAAGAAACAGGTCAGATTATAAATAATGTGAACTCGTCCTGTTGGTGGAAAGTTGAGGAATTATGAGGGTGAGTCAAATGTCAATGACAAACCTTATTATTATTATTATTATTATTAGTAGTAGTAGTAGTTTGCATTGTTTGTTGCAAAAAAACAAAAGTGTATCATTTTCTACATAAAAAAATTTGGAAAAAAATTGATTCAGTTCTAATTTATGAATCACATGTAAGATTTTCAATATGACTCACCCACCTTAAAGTAAAAGCTCTATGACTCAAATAAATAGCAAGAATATTATTATATTGTATCACCATTAACTAATGAGCCTAATATTTGAATAGTTAGACTGCATTCATAAAAAAAATATCTACACAAGTTATTTTATAGTTAAAAGAGGTCAAATAAACAGCGTAAACAGCTTGAGAACTGTCGGTTTGCATGATTTATAACACTGTCATTATTAGTTTGTTAATTAAACCTGATCAGAGTGGCATTCAGGTAAATTAGTAGGATAAATGTGTTGATATATTTGCTGGTGGTAAGATTAGATTCTTTTTGGTCAGTGATGAAATTTTGTTTCGCAGTTTGTAATAAACACACATGCCCTGTGATCACCTTGCTAATTTTCTATGGAGGATTTTTTTTCTTCCCTTTATTTTCGTTTGGCTCACGACGACTAATGCTTCAGATTTATTATTATGAGTCTGACTTATTATGGAGAGTGTTGAAGATTTAGACCACATTTTGACCACGAAGAAATCGTCCGCTCCTGTAATGCAACTCTTTCTCTTTTGGAGTTTGTTACCTAAAACTAACTCTGACAAACTCTACAAGATACAACATGTAGTGTATGCAATCTAAAAAAATTAAAAATACAAGCGTATAAATACAACCTTAATAGTACATATACAACGCAACGTTATGCTAAATACATTTTATTACCGAGTGTGAGGATAAGGTAGTGCGATTAGTGTAAAAACAGCATTGATGTATGAAGTACTTTAATTTGCATGTTGTGCAGTATAACAGGGAGTACAGTTTTTGGATTAGTGTGAATAAGCAATGTCCAAGACGCTGCGTCAGTGTATAATCAATAAGAAGGGGAGCAAATGTCATGTAATGTTGTGTAAACACTGAAAACGGGATTAACGTATGGCTCACCTGTGTCCTATTGCACTTTAGCAACATCATTAAAGGGAAGACTTTTGTTCATATAAACACATCACTAGTACGATAAACTCTACAGTATGTTAATTATCTATTACACAAATTCCATCCCGAAACCAAGATCTAGATGAACAAATTTGGCTGAATATCGATGCTGTTAGAAAAATATACCATTTCTAACGAGGTCATCTCTTCAGTTTATGACCTCCAGGCATTTCAAAAAGAAAGGCACCTGTCATTAGCTTTATTATATATGATGGTAAGACCTTATTATTTATGATGATAACCCCAAAATTTTTCTCTGTTGCTAAAACATGTTTGAGATTTAGAGATAAGACGCCTTCTCATATGAGTAATGACAGTCTGATATATATCTATCTCTCCCTCTCTCTCCTGTGAGTGTTAGATATTCACTGGTACTGGATTTGCCAACAATATGGGGAAGTCCAGTTCATTACTTATTGGATGACATCATATTTATTCGAGAGAGAGAGAGAGAGAGAGAGAGAGAGAGAGAGATTGACTACCATTTCACACCAGCCACTGAACATGGAGAGAATCATAACATCCTGACAGGAAGATCTTGTGGAAAATAATCAGATAGGCTTTGATGAGAGACTGTGCTCCCATTTCGGACCAACTCCAAGCCTCCATACGCCGTGTGCTCCCTGACCCCGGTGTCCATCACCTCACTCGTTTTTTTTAAATCATATTTTTCCTCTTACTCTGTGCTTGTTCGGACGTAGAGTGCGGCCGTAGATAAGAGCAGGAAGATGAGCTTAAATCAGAGATAAAAAGCAAGTTTTGACCATAGAAAATGATTTTTATTTGGTTACACAAATAGGCTGATTCCACAATTGGTGTCCATTTTAAACTTTATTTCTTTATTTATTTATTTATTTATTTAAATTTCCAACATTAAATCTAAGAAAACCATTGAATAATTTATTTTTGTACAAGGTTTCTTTACTGACAGGCTGCATGTTCCTGAAAACAGGGTTGAGCATAAGGACATAAAGGACATTCTAAACAATTTAGCAAAAATATAGTATATTTATTCAAATCCAAACTTTACTTTCACTTTATAGTTTGTGTAACAGGGTCGAGTGACCTCGTCAGTGAGTATAACAATATCACTTAAAAGTAAAGAAAATTTACTTTTCTTCTTCTCGTGATCTTCCAAAAAGAAACTTGGATGAACATTGAACATGTGACTTGGGGAATATTCCAAATATCTTCAGTGAATATTGTGGGATTAAAATGGACAACTTATAATGGATGACTCATGGAAAAGAGTATTTTAAGCTAAACATATTTATACATGAAGTGTTTTAATGTTTATATTTCAAGGTAAAATGAAGTTATAGTGGACCAGGACTGTATGTACAATGCTGTACATTGTAGATTTTATTAATGTTTTCAGCTTATTTATCTGGAATATGCATATTGGTTGCTGTGAAGGAAACTTTATAAAGTTTTATAAAGTCTGTGTTAACATCAGTGGGACAAAATGGCAGCCCAATCAAGGAATTTACCTTAAGCAATTACCTTACAGCTAATTATTACAGTATTTGTGTTTTTGCGCATTGTCATTATTTATACACTGATGGGGTCCTGGTGTTGCCAGCTGTTTTGTCAATATTGCATGCAAACAGTTTACATCCAAGTCTCACCCTTGCTTAATAATAATATTGTGGATAAATCACCTCTTTCCTGCTGTGCTGCTCTTACACAAGTTCACTCTGTGACATGTCAGGCCCTGATGAATGACCCACGGGACTGCTTATCGTCAGAGCTGTCAAACTTGACTAATAAAACATGACAAAGGAGATGACTATGTTTTTCCTCCTAAAAGCATTTGGTTTGGGAACAAAGGTTCGGTCTTTCCTGCTGTACCGAGGCTGCCGTGATTCCACAGCCTGAGCACGCTGCCCTTTCTCTCTGAGAGGTATTGTCTTATCTCAGGAGGGCATGGAGCTCAGGCGAGCTTCCTATTTTCACACCCTGAAAGCACTTACTCTCTGCCGAGCGTGACGGAGAAAGCCACTCGGGGTGAACCCAGAACGGAAATTCACTTTCACAGCCTCGCTCACCTGAGAGACCAACACCAGCCCTCGGGTGTCAATCATTATATTGTTTTGGTTTAAAGAGATTTCCCTAGATTGCAAAATAGACTTCATTTTGGATTGCTCATAAACAGCTAAAATCTATCAGCAGCTTGACAATGTAACTATCAAGTCTCATTGATGACATAATAATCATGAGGAAGTGGGACAAAATATTAGACATGTACACACTTGAAGACAGATAGACAGCTGCATTCTCTTTTAAATGTTTTTAATGCTCTACTCCATTAATGCCATGTTTCACTTTTGATAAAACAAAGCAAAACGAAACAAAAAACAGCACGTCGAGAGCAAAACAAAACATGTCAGCACGGTTCTGTCATCTGCCACACCATTCATGTCATTTGCACTTTGATTCAATAATGTGTCCTTAGTTTATCTACTTCGAGTTTCTTCTCAAAGACATTTTGAAAACAAAACAATGACAGAGTAAATAATCCACATTGTTCACGTTTGTTACACCCGCAACTACATTTCACAGGTCAAATCTAGGGGGTGTGTCCTTCTGTGTAACCACCTGATGCGAGGCTACATCGATCTCCATTCTGGGCTAGAAAGAAATCAGCCTTAGCCTCATGTCTCACTTCTTCATACAATTGTGTGTTTTATTTTTTTTAATGACCCTTAGTGGTGCTGTTGTGCTTGCTTTCAAAACAATCCCAAACAATCCACTTTCAGTCACTGTGAACAGGAAATGGATGCCAAAAATGAAAACTGATGTCTTATTATCCTTGAAAGACAGTGGGGCTATCCCGCCCCCACTCATAACTGCGTGTATATTAGAACGGAAAATTAATCATGATGTTAAAGATCACAGATTGCAGTTAAACCATTAATCAAGACATGTACCTGCAGTCAGTATCATCAGTAATTGCTTCAGGTGTATAGCACTAACGCAACCTGGCAGGATCCGACAGGAGAAACGGGATCACAAGTTCTCCTCGAGCGCTGCTGATTGTTTCCCAAAAGCCACAAATTGTCAGTGTGTCAAACTGCACTTGGCACGCTGTCCAAAGCTCACCCTGACAAGATTCTACAAGCTCCTTCGAGGCGATTTGCCAAAAAAAACCTTTTGCCAGCTGATCATATATCAGTCAATTCAGTTGAATTTACGAGAATGCCATTTACAGTCAAGGGCTAAACGAGGTAAGGGCTCATCAGCGCCCCCTGGGAGATGGAGCACTCTCCAGTGGCCGAATTCATAAATAGAGATAAAATGTTGACACAAATTAGCTCTGCATGGTATCCTCTATGCGGCGTTGCTGAGTAATTAGTATGCCCCTACACCCATGACTATTATCCATTATCAAATAGATCTTCAAGTAGACATTATCATTCTTTGGACAACCATTTTTATTTTAGTCGTTAGACAAGGTATGCAGTTTCATTTTCCTCCTTTTTTTCAACATGATGCTACACTTGCAATCATAGTATCAAGAGATACATGTAGGTGTCTAAACATGCATACTGCACCTACACACTGACGTGATGTCTAAGAATGTTTCTGGAACTTTGAGGGAAGAATTTGTTTTGACAGATGGGAGCTAAGGGAGCAAAATTGGCCATGATGTCTGGGTGGAAGGGACGGCATTTCTCTCTCTCTCTCTTTCTCTCCCCTGTCAATCACATGAATCAGCAAGCTTATATATGTGGAAGACGGTAGATAGCGCTTTCTTCCCAATGTGTTATGCTGTTGTTTTGACAACATCTAATCATCGATATGATAAAGATTTCTGCTGATTTATTTAACATTTAATAGAAGGAGTAGAAGGAGTCTCCAGTGTCAGTTAATGCTTTGTAGCAGTCAGAAGTAAAGTGTAAAGATGGAGGACTTTCTTGGTAAGTTGCATTTTTCTGCCTTATTAACTTAAAGGAATGATTGTTTGAAGGAATAATTGTGATAACGGGAACTAACTTGTGTCATGAACATTCAACAACATTAATATATAACTATAAGCAGATAAAAAAGTACCCCATGATATTGTTTAGCTTTTTTTTTTCCTTTAACAATACATCCTACAGTGTTTTATTCCTCTTATACAACCACACACCATATTCACCGACATTTGCAATGTTTTGTTTATTAAAGGAATACTTTTTAACCATTTCTGGTTACATTGAATGATGTGGAACGTCCACGAAGAAAAAAAAAAAAAAAAACACATAATTTTCCTAAAACAGCATGCCACCAAGTGGTTTATTTCTTACTAAATGTATTAAATACTTTATGTTTCATGAATTCAACCAGTTTGTAGCCACTTGTTTTCTTGTTATGGTTAAAATAACTCATTAGTATTAAGTTAGTAGTTGGATAAAAAAACCTCCAGTGTCCAAGTGGAGTGACAAAAATAATGGATATCCACAAAACCTGGTTGTAACAGCTTGCTTGAAGTTAGGAAAATACCATTTTGGCCGTCTGCGGTAAGAGCAACTGGGCGACGACAGGAAACCACCCAAATTAGCAACACACCACTGATCTCCACTTGCTTCAGCACCTAAACAGAACCCTAAGAGTGCTATAACGTCACATCAACATGAACATCTAGTATGAGGTAAGCAAAGTGTGTGGGAAAAAGGCAGTAGATTAAGACCTCACACCAACCCATCCATCTTTCCTCCTCCCCTCTCTTTCTCTTTCTCTCTCTCTCTCTCTCTCTCTCACTCCATCAGCCAGACTGTGGTGCAACCAGACTCGCTGATGGCCCGCAAAACAGATTTACGACAAGCTCTGAGCGTTAAATCAAAGTGATGTAAATCAACACGGCGATCGAGTTGCACTGAAGACTAAAATAGCCGGCTTATCGAAATGAAATGGGCTTATGCTAATTTAGCATAATGGAACACACAGGTATGAAGAGTAAGAGATGACATCATTTAACAACTATGCTAACAATTCTATGAAAAGCTAAGGTTAGGCAATGTTGATTTGACCTTCATCTCGATAAATACTTCAGCCCAAAGTAGAACAGGAAGTAGAATAACCTAACGTTGAACCGTGTTCCGTTCTTGGCAGCTACAGATAAATCTCTCATCGTCTTTCTCGATGGTGTCACAGTCATTAGCCTGAGCAGGTAAAACTGGTGCTAGAGGAGTGATGAGTGGAGTCCCCTCATCCTGGCACCCAGACAACTCGCCGCGCGTTGTGGACGCTTTCAGTCATCCTGTTTTTAAATGAGGCTGGCGTTTGTCTGTTCACAGGGATCAATGCTACATCTGGAACACTGTAGCAGCTCTGCGATAAAGAAATGAATGGTGAGCTGTGTGTGGTTTTTCGCTAGATAAGTGGAAATAAAACACTTCTACAGCCCCTACACTGTCTCCTGTGAACATCCATAATGGGTCTAGACACAAAGGGTTCAGAGAGAGTTTGGAGTTTGAAATTGCAGGTTTTTTTAAGTTTTTATGAGTGATAGACATATTTTGGTCCACGAGTGGCCAAGCTACAATCAAAGATCGGCACAGACCCGAGTCTGGAGTACAGATGAGCTCGCGGGAATGTTTAAACCAATAGCTAATTAATCATTCCTCCGGACTAGTCAGGATAAGATAACAAGACATTTAGGCTATGATTAAGGCACGCCGAAATGGAGACTCACACCAATACTCTACAGGAGGCAGGCCGTGTACTAGCCAGCGACCCGGTGCTAATGGTAGCAGCAGGGGATTGTGGTCCGGAATCCAGGTCAGGCCAGACTCCATGCTAAGCAGCCGTGGCAGGGTCCCAAACCTCGCCCGCCGTTTTGGGCAGCCCACCATACGTGCTTCCAGTAAAGCACACATGTCAGCCTGAGGTCAAATGCCTCGCCGCTCCAGACTTGCGTCAGCACTGCTGGCAAAGGCGAGGCCTCGCCGCACATTCCTGGGCATGTGTGTGTTTTTCTGGCCCGGCACACCCGCTGACTTTTGCAGTCTGTCTAAAGTTGGACGATAGGAGAAAAGGAAGAGATGTTCTGCTCATAAATCCACAAGCTCACCAGAACACAGTGGCATGACCAGGGTGTTTTGAGAATTGTTGAGACAAGTGGTTATAATTGATTCATCAAATTCTTAGCCATATGGGAAAAAGCAACAGCGCTGTTGAATTCACAAATCTGATTAGTCCGATTAGAGTTGATTAATTTTCTATAACAGCAGCTCTGACAATAATTCAAATCACAGGTTTATCGTAATTAATTCACTCGTGCTAAAATGCTGGCGCTTCTATAGCAACAACTTATTCACAGATATGTCTACGGTGAGCGAGACACATGATCTATGATTAAATCTAATATATATAATTGTTGATATGGTGAAGTTTTCCGTAAAGAAAGTCTAGATGAAGAAGAAGTTTCTCAGTAATACAACAAGTTGCATAAGGTGCATCGTATTCAAGAGGAAAAGAAATATCTGGTGAAGGAACGACTCTTTACAGCTGCTATAATGGAAGTGATAAAAGAAACTAACTTATAGATGCTGAAAAGTAACTATAAATGGATAAAAAGTATGATGCATTGTTCTTTATTTAATAAACAAATTGTAATTGTTATCAGGTTGCTATGGTATAAGAGGAATGAAACTCCAGGGTTTCATCACACCACACAGTTGTTGATTATTTTCCTACATCAGCATGTCCACAAGTGTTTTATTCCTTACATAGATAGTGTCCACAACTATTGGTATGGATATTTATAGACATATATGTTCATTTCAGAACAATAAAACTGTAGTCCTGCCACTTAATTTGCTGGATTGCTGATGGCCGAGAGTTCGAAGGTTGCAATCTGGTGGTGGGGGAGTCCTGGTCCTGGTCCTGGTCCTGGTCCTGGGGACGCCTGCTCCACTCAACCAAGTTGTTTGTGGGAAATCTTAGAGGCATGTCCTCCACAGAAGACCTAGAGGAGCCTTTGTAGATCTGTTGAGTATGAAAAAGTAAAATCATTTCCCCAATGAGTCAAGGTCATCCTGTAGTTTTTTAAAAGCAACCCCAATTTTACATTGCCAAAAAGCAGCTTTGCAGATATCCGGATGTGGATTTAGATTCCCATTGATCAAGTCAGAGGTGACAGTGGTGAGGAAAAACTCCCTGAGACGACATGAGGAAGAAAAATTTAGAGAATCTAAAAGGAAACGTGTCGTCTTCTGGGTGACAGCAGAGAGTGGGATTATAAATCATTCCAGTATACAGGTGTAAAGAGTAAAGAGAGAGTGTTTACATGATGTTCAGTACGAGCAGGTTGTGTATAAGAGTCGATGGGATGAGTATAGGAAAGTCTTTATGATTACAAAAAATCATTTGTTACAAATCTACAGTGTCTAAGTGAGATTATCCACTGAAACACACTTCTAGGATCTCCAAACATGGCCTTTGGCCTTTTTTTGCTGCAGTGTTTATTTCCAAAAAAACAATGTGGAAATCTTATTTTTCTCAGGATTTTGACATAGATCACAAAAAGTTCCCAGGAAATTTCTGTAAAGACCTGTTAAGATTTACTCCATCAGTAATCGCTAAGTGCATCAGAGGCGACAGCATGAAACCAGCACAACTATTGCACAAGTTAATATATTTCCTCGCACAAACCACCATGATAGCAATCTACAAATTTCTGATGCCAAGACCAGAAGGCGAACAGAGCACAATGGAGCTCTCTTACCGAGCTCCAGGCAACATCGCAGGATGATGTGATCGGGCATGGTGAAGTTTATTACCACTGAAAGCCAGGTTTTCATATGTGTGACAGTCAGAGATAAAGATGGAGAACTCCCCAATCAACCTCAAGCCACAAAGTTGTCCGTTAGCCAGCAGTTCATGCCCTCTGGCTCTTGTTGCTTCAGAAAGTATGCTAGCTGGATTATGCTAGGCAGCTATATATTACTTCATATTAATTTTTACATCAGAAAAAATATGGCTACTTCCTGCCAACTGCTCTTGGAACAAACCTGAAAAGTAAGTGCTATTAAAATATACCTTTGCACTAATGCCTTAATAGTCATGCGAACAAAAAAAAATCCCCAGCTAATTCTTGCAATACTTCATGGATAAATGGATGACACTGACACACCTTCCTCCTCCGCCATTCTCACTGCTGGCAAGGACGCTCGTTCACAAAGCTGCACATCAATCAAGACGCATTAAGGCAACTCCTTTCTGTGCTTTCAACTTGTTGAAATGCACTCGCACTTGGCAAGCCTGCTACCCCAGCATACCTTCTGAAATATTTCTGCAACCCAGTGATGATTGTTCAAAACTGGTTGCTTTGTTCAAGAAGATTGAGAAGAACAAAAAAAAAGAAACATGAAATGCTAGTAACACTTCTTAAGAATGATTTTTTTCCATGATACTCCAGCAAAAACAGCATTTTTTTTGTCTTTAAACATTTCACGATGACATGTCAAAGCACAGGGAGGTTGTAATTCTGGCACACATTTGGTTGTTGTTAATAAATAATTACCCAATCCCACCCTCAGAGCGAATATTTAGAAATGCTGTATGACTTCCAGGGGGCCATCATTACAATTTCACCTCGGTCAAATACTATTGGGTTTGGCAAAAATCAACAGAACAATGATGATTAATACCAGACAGCTACTATCACTGTATCGTACACCCAGTCATATGTTTAGACAAAAAAAAAAAACTTTCACAATGCTAGCTGCTTTAAAGGGGTTGTGTTCCACACTTTTGTTTTAAGTATCTCAAACTCCTCAGAAGAGATTAACATTCTTTTAAGTCAGAACCGTGTCAAGTTGTTTGCAAGCACTTGAAAATTACTACTTTAAAACTAATAAACTCTGTGTTCATCAGTCGCCCAGAGGTTGATGATGTAAAGACTTGGATCAAGGTGCTGGAGGAGAGCGGATCATAATCATAGGCCTCGGGGAAAACTCAGTGTCCCTGAGAGGGTAGATCTCTCACTTGGCTAACACTATTATCGTCATAAAACAAGGCAAAACCAACAACATGCAAGTGTTTTTGAGCTAATATTGTTAACCAGCCTGCTGGAAAATTAAACTCAATCAACTTCAAATTTTATCCCAAATCTTTTTGACATTTTTTTAAAGGACAGAATGACAATATATGGTCACTTGAGATCATATTGTATATAGTAGGGGTGTAACACAATGGCACTATCTGAATCTGTATTCGGATTTTAAACCTGAAATGGGCGTGGCCTAAACACACCACAGGAACACCTGTACACCTGCGCATTCATGCAATTAACCAAATCAGCCAATCATGCGGCAGCAGCGCAGTGCATGAAATCAAGCAGATGCAGGTCAAGAGGTTTCAGTTCATTTTCACATCGAACAGCAGAACGAGGAAAATAAATGCGCTCTCAGTGACTTCGAATCTGGCATGGGTATTGGTGGTTGTTGTTTTCAAAAACTGCTGATGTCCTGGGATTTTCACACACAATAGTTTCTAGAGTGTACACAGAAACATCTAGTTAAGCAGCAGTTCTGTGGGTTGATGAGAGAGGAGGTCAGAAGAGAATGACCAGACTGATTCAAGTTGAACAGGAAGGCTAAGGTGACTCAAATAACTACTCTTTACAACTGTGGTGGGCAGAAAAGTATCTGGGAACCATGAGGCAGATGGACTACAACAACAGAAAACCACATCGGGTTCCACTCTTGTCAGCCAAGAACAGGAATAAATCTTGAGGCTTAATCAATAATAATAATAATAATAATAATAATAATAATAATAATAATAATAATAATATTCTCAGTGCTAGATTTTTTTTTTAATTTTATTCTTGTCTTATTTTTATTGAGCTTAGATTTGCAGTCCAAAGCAGAACTGTGAAAGAAATGAGGAGCCGAGATGAGAGAGAGGCTCACCCACTGTGCACAAAACCCAGCTGTCAGCTCCAGGGCTCCCAGCATCTCTCCTGTGGTCAGAGGTCATCCAGCTGTGGCCCCTCCCCCCAGTCTCCAGAGTGCAGCAGATGCAGATGTTAGAGAGGTTCGTGGTGTGGGGTCCCTGATCCCATCTGCTTCTGATTATAGCCACATCGTCCATATCAGCCCCATCAATTTAAAATAAGAAAAACCAGGACAGGACAGCAGCGTATTTCTCCATCAGTCAGTGACAGCTTTACGGTGACCCATAGATGTTAGGTTTACAATTCAGCTTAGCGTGGACACACATACTAACTGTTCCCAAATGCTACATGAGCTCACATTCAATGAGTAGCGCTTGGTTATGCTCATGAACTGACTCATGAAGGCAGTTTGAAATTGGCTAAAACAAACTAAATGCATGACACACACACAGACACACACACACATGCACAACCTATGGAGCTTGAAAGCTAACAAAAGTATTTTGTCAATGTTTTTTCTTTGTTTTAAACTTGCTAGGGGTAAGATTTGCCTTTAAAATCATAATTTTAAAATTACAGTTTTTAGTTTTGAGATGTTAAAAAATCAGAACTGTAAATACAAAATCTCAAAAATGAAAATGTCAAAAATACAGATTTTATGTAATTTAGGCCAAAGGTGAAGCATGCCAAGGGTAAAGTGGACACTTCCAGAGTGGATGAACAAATTAAAAAAAAAAGATTTAATGTTCTACTCAAATATCTTGTTTTCTACAGTGATGTTAAACACTCTACGCTAACTTTCTAGCTAGTTTGGCTATGCTTGTACCAGCTAAAGTTATGCTTCATGGACACAAGCATGAAAGATGATGTGATTGTCTAAATGCTAACTTCAACCTCTGTGAGAGCTTCTACTGTTCCCTGGGAATCCCAGATTTTTCAATTTGGGCCTAATTGACATGAAATCTATATTTTTTATTCAGTGTGCCTTGTATATAATTCAAATATATGATATTCATGTCAAATAGTTTTTTCAGCTTCCAAGCTCCATAACATAATGACCTTGCCTTCCCCCCCGTGTTTTGAATCCTTCACTTGCCCCCTAAGGAGGGTCATAAATCCATGCTTGTCAAACACACATAATGACAGACTTAATGATATACTGCACCTACATTACTAAAGTCCCCCAGGAGCTTTGGCAAACCTCCGTTCAGGTGCATGTGGTGATGCATGTGTGTCTGACTATGCATGCTGAGTCGGTGGCTCTTTAGGGACCCTCTGCATCACCTTTTCTGCCACGTCAAGTTTGCAATTAGTGTATATTCTACCATCCTCAAATCGTATTTTAAAAATTGTTTTTATTTTTATTCTTTTTAAAGAGAGAAGCACTTAATCATACTTAGAAGAAATATGTCACACCTGTAGGAAAAAACCTTCATATCCATAAACAGGGCATAGTTTTTAGGAGGAAGGATTACAGCAGCACACACTGGAATCATTCATCCCTGTGGTGACTGATTATTTTCCCAGGGTGCTCGGTGCCTGAGTTGCCTCCGCAGTGCTTCGTTCCAGCGGTTACATCGGGATATCAGAAATCTCTCCAAACAAGCAGAACTTAAGCCCTGAGATGGAGAACCTGTTAATCGATTCCCGGCTGTGCCAGAACACAGTGGTAGAAATTTGCTTTGATAGCAAATCCATCCAGGTCAAGGCAACTTTTGTGTCTCACTCACATAGGCAAGAGTGTGTTTGGTTTGCTGTGTGTGTTCCAAGAGGTATTGAATGCTGGTTGAGATGTTTATTTGCCAGGGGATACACTTTTATGGTGTGCGAATTAAAACAAATTCAATAAGAAACACTTCTCCAATGCATAAATAAATCATTTTCTTCCAGTGGCTTTACAGAAAAGGTCACAGCTTAGAAATAAGGTTATATCTAGAACAAGGTTCAGGTTGTTCCTCTGGTGGAACCTTTTAAGGTTCTATGTTGAATGCTACAGCAGAGGGTTCCCCTTTTAGAGAGTACCAGTTTAGAAAGAAACCTTGAAGCATTCATGTAGTGTACTATTGGTAGGTTATTGAAAGTCCTGGCATTTCAAGCAGCAGTCAGCAGTCAGGGCATTTTACCTGGAACCACAACTGAAAGGTCAGATGGTGATACATGCAAATCTAGGATGTAAATTTTTGTTCACAATTTGCACCAGCATGACAATATGATTTGTGGCATTCCTACTAGAGGTATGGAACCAAACTGGACTCCCACAGAACTTCACAAAAGTCATGAAAGCAGGAGCTTTTTACTCTCATGTGGACAGGACCAGAGAGACAGATATGAAGCTCAAGAGCCAGATTGTCAGTGCTGTTACATTTACCCCTTCATTTGGTTAGGACAAGCTGTGGTAACAGATGGGATTGGACAAGCTTTCTGTGGGAGTTGGTGGGATTGGTCAAAACTTTCTGCACAAGTAGGTGGGATTGGTCAAGTGTTTTGTGAGAGCAGACAGGATTCATCAAGCCTTCTGTGGGAGGAGGCAGGATTTGTCAAACTTTCTGTGGGACTGGGTAGGATTGGTCAAGCTTTCTGGGGGAGCTTGCAGGATTTGCCAAGTGTCTCTGCATGAGCAGGGTGATTGGTCAAACTTTCTGTGGGAGTGGACGGGATTGGTCAAGTGTTTTGCGGGAGCAGGCAGGACTGGTCAATTTTACTGCGGGAGTGGGTGGGATTAGTCAAGACTGTCTGGAGTGGGATAGAAAAACTGTTCCATGCACACCTCTGAGTGTATGGTATAAAGCACACAACATGTTCTCTAATGAATAAAAAAATGTAATGTCAAATTGCTGTGGTATAAGAGGAATAAAATACTCCTGTTATAGTGCTGTTGTAGGAAAATGGTAACTCTGGAGTAACAGTAACTATGTGTTTTATTGATTTATAGCTTCCTTAATATTTGATATGTTTTATGCAGATGTTATATATGAAATTGCTACATTTTTGGCCTAAGTGGGAAACTGCCCTCCTTCTCAAAAAAAAAAAAAAAAGACTGATAAACCTACCAAACAAACGAATACGAGTATAATACATGAGTATAATAAATTCAGTCTGATAGTACTACTCCTCAATTAGCTATACTACCCAGGTGGATTTGATGCTCACTTCCTCAACTTACCTGTAATATATAACCTTTTATTTCACAGCCTATATTGTCAAAGTCACTGTCACCTACCTGTGGTGTTCTTCTCAATGCACACTTGTGCAATTTGGTTCACTGCAAGACAGACATTCCTCTGCCCTTCAACACCCACTTGGTTCAGAGACCCCCTATAAGGCCAGGCCACCTTCCTTCCATACCCTCTGCTGTGACATATCAGGGGGTCTGATTTAAGCAGCCTTTCACCACCACATGAGAACCTACACTAAACCTGTCACCACTTTCCCAATGTCTGCATTGAGTCCTGCTCGAGGTCCTCCACAAATACTCTCTAATTTCTGAGCTGCCATGACCTGCACCTGCACAGCCTTGATGGCTTGCAACTTTACTAATGAACGGCACCAGTTGTCATTCATCATCGCAGGGAAAGAAGTAATGGAACAGATGGGATTTCAGTTATTTGGCAGCCCCAGGACCCTGTGACTGTGTCCCTACAAAATGCTAATCTCCTCCTAGCCTTAGCACCCATACTCACTCCTCCAGCCATCCTCTAACCCCCCTACCAGGGCCACCTACATTGCAATGGGGGAAGATGGTTAACAGATGCCATTTGCCTGAGATCCACTGGGTGACTTGTAAGGAAGGTGTCTACACTTCACCTGGGCAGGAAGTAAGTAGGAGGACCGCCTGTTGCCACATATCTAACAGAGTTCCAAATTGCCTCCCATCTGCCACTATAAATGTCACCAGGAGCTAGCGCTTCAGGCAGTCATCAGGGATGTGATAAAAATACCAAACTGAAATGCTACTGAGTGTCAAAGTCATTGGCCTAACAAGGTCAAGAGGTCTCAGTGTCCTTCTCATGATTGGCTGTTGATACTAAGCTATTAAGACTACAACTTTGTTTTATAACATTATACCAAGTCTGTGCTCATTTTAGGATTCGGTGAATGAATATTTAAGAGTTGTTTCTTCAGAATGAGATCAGAATAACCCATACTACAGGAACACAGTTAAGAACCTTTATCTCTAATGAAAGCCTCCTCAAAGGAGGTCTCCTCTCAAACTTATCACACATTAACTCCTCAGCTAGCTGCATTAGCATATTCTGATAAGGTGGATAGAGTAGGTATCTAGCAGGCAGGGAGTGATGATAGAAGTTATACCCCCCACCAACCCACTCCCCAGCTGATGACCTCGAACGATGAGGCACCCAGCCACCCGAAAAATGTTATAAACCAGTGATTTGGCAATGACTAATGATAGCTAGCAACCATGATTAGCATGATGCAGTCAACTGCTTTATTTTTTGAATAATTTGAACTACTGTGTTGATATAAGACGTCAGGTTGTTGTGTTTTTGCTTATGGTTCATTGTTTGATTCAATCGTTTCCCAAGAAGAAGAAAGAAAATCAGGTTAAAACCAATATGATATGATTGACTACATGTGATAAATAAGAAATAAGTAAAAAGAACTTCCTGCAGAAATATTGGCACCCTTCATACTAATGATCTTACTGTAATGTTATTACTACCTTATAAAATGCATAATTTTAAAGCTATTTTTGCTTTAAAAAATATAAATACAATGCCCTTAAATGATTGAACTCAAAATATATCTTACTGCATGCATTATTCTTTTTATATATGAATATTTGTTTATATATTAATTGAATTTTATATATAAATAAATAAATTTTATATCAAAGGTAAATCATTATAATGTCCTTCATTAGCTAATGTGCTAGTTGACGACATTTTGATAAATATATTTGTAATTTTATGCTAAAAACTCAACTCTGTTAATCATTTAAGAGCCAAATACAGCCTGTCGGCAAAGTAAAGTTGTTAAACAATGAGATATTTTTGCCTGAGGTGGGTTAACACATTTGTGAATTGATTAGATGCACATTTTCATAAATTCTGTTTTTTAAAAAATGATCAAAAATAAGGGTTAATATTAAGAGTTACTAGCGATAAATGGCACTGCAATCGTGCACTCCTTGTGTAACAGTCAGAAAACATTCTGTGAACCTAAAATTCTTTGCTCAGCTAGTACTCGTGGTCTGAGCGGACCTCTTACTAACCTCAAGGACAAGATGTAAAAAATTAATCAGAACCTGACGCTCGTTGCCTTGTACTTCTTGTTTTTGGTGGTTGCCATGGCAACCCAGTTGGTCAGCTGTGCAACATGTGTGAGAGTGTTTTTCTAGGGGGAAGTTAAGTTAGGCAGGCAGTGGCAGCCAGCGTGTGTGTGCGTGTGTGTGTGTGTGTGTGTGTGTGTGTGTGTGTGGTAATTAGAAGTCATTCACCAGCACTGGGACCAAATGGAGCAATTATCTGCCCTAGTGAGTAGATAATTCTGCCCATTCATCCATCACCATCAGGGTTCTGACTTGCCACCTTCACCCACCCCCACCCCCACCCACACACACACACACACACACACACACACACAGGCAACTGTTAAGTTTTCTGCTCACCTATGATCCACCAGTTTGTGTCTGTCAAAAGTGCAGAGCCTGAATCTCCAAACCCACCCACCCACACACTCACACATACACTCTCTCTCTCTCTCTCTCTCTCTCTCTCACACACACACACACACGGTATCAGTTATGAGTTATAATGACTGTGTTAATTAATGAGTACTGTCTCTGTCTAGTAGGAGATACTGAAACGCCGGTGATTAATGTTGCGCCAAGATAAGCACACTAAACGAGCGCCATTCCAGAGCACATTAAACACTGTGAAGGGGGGAACAGGAGGGTTCTACAGCCCTGCGGTTCTTTGACTATCAAATAGGACAGAACCAATTTTTAAATTATAACACGTAAAAAATGAAGCAAAAATGTCCCTTATATGTGGACTGCTACAAAAAGTCTATTCATGTCCTAAATGACAAGATCACATCTATCTGTGTCAAAAATGAGAAAAGTCACCTCTATATCAGAAATGACAAAATCTCTGTATGTCAGACATAATAAAATATCTGAAATGAGAAAAAAAAAAGTGATGAGAAAATTCTATTTCTAAAGAGATTCGGAATCTATCTATGTGCAAAAATTACAAAATCATGTCAAAATCATGTCAAACTGTGTCTAAAATGACAAAATTGCATTTAACTATGTCTGAGATGACAAAATCAAGTCTACCTATGTGAGAAATGACAAAAAAGTGTATGTGGGAAATGACAAAGTCATGTATAAATATGTCTGAAATGACAAAATGACTATGTTGATTGAAAAATCATGTCTCTGTGTGAAATGACAAAAAGTTTATCTATGTCTGAAATAACAAAAATATCTGTCAGAATTTACTGTAGTATTCATACCAGAAACCAGAAGAAGCATCTGTCAGAAATGACAAAATCATGTCTAAATATGTCTGAAATGACAAAATGACATCTGACTGTGTTAGTGATGACAAAATCATGTCTCTCTATGTGTAAAATGACAAAAAAGTTTATCCATGTCTTAAATAACAAAAACGTCTATGACAGAAATGACAATATCTTATTCATGTCAGAAATCAGAAGAAGCCTCTATGTCAGAAATGACAAAATCATGTTATTCCTGTTAATAAATATATCAGAAGTATCAGAAAAATCATATCAAATCATGTCAGAAATGACAGAATCACTTCTATCTGTGTCCAAATTGACAAAATCACATTTATCTGTATACAAAATGACAAAATTACATCTATCTCTATCCAAAATGTATCTGTATACAAAATGACAAAATCACATCTATCTCCATCCAAAATGACAAAATTACATCTATGTCTGAAATGACAAAAAAAAGCATTTATCTGTATCCAAAATAATACATTCACGTGTATGTCAGAAATGACAACAAACATGTATCTATGCCTTTCCCAATTCCCGAATTTTCTTTTCAGTATCTAGTACTCTAAGATACTGTACATGTTTCGTTTGCTCCTAGATTTGTTTGGATTGTAGAAGCCGTAAAGCTTCTATGTGGAACAGGACAGGAAACTGTTCCAAACAGAACATCTTTAGTACGATAGAAACCTGGCTGTTGTGTACGGCGTTTGAAAATGACTAGGAAGATTTATATGCCAAAAAGCCTCATTCCACTAAATGAGCTGTACAGGATCCTCGGTGACAGAAGCTTCCCTGCAGCATAGCCTCAAAGTTCATCATTCATTCACACACACACACACACACACACACGCACACATCATTCAGTGTGTTCCTCAGCAGGATAGTAAGAGGAACGTTGCAGGGAACCATGACGAAGCTCTGCACTAATATTTTCTGCACATATAGACAGAGGAATCTCTCGACCCCCTGCATCAGAGTGGCTTCCATCAGCACCTAGTGGCAGCGCAGTGAGTTCAGCCTGGAGAAGAGAAAACATTCATTACGCGAGAAGATTTCACCATGAAGAGGTATCCTTTCAGCAGCTCCCTGATGGCCCCAAACAAAATTCCAGCCGAGGATGAGAAGCAGATAGGAAGGTCAATTCTGGGGTGAAAAAATGGCCTTAGTTCAAAGGGACCTGCTTTCGAATCTGTTGGCTCTATGAGGAACTCTTACTGTTAAGACCCCGAAGTGTTTTATTCCTTACACCACCAACGTTTGGCAACAATTATAACTTTTGTATCCATTAAAGAATGATATGGTGTACTTTTATCCATTTATAGCTACATTTATTGTTGTGGAACATCCACGAAACAAGTTCTCACTTACGTTATATCAGCTATAACCAGCTGTTCCCTCATCAGCCTCCTTTTTTTTTTCTCTTTTAAGTTAATAAGGCCAAAAAAATGCAGCTTGTCTTGTTACTGAGAAATCACAAAGTGCAAACTTCTCTGGAAAACGGTTACAATGTGCAGACACTGGAGACTCCTTCCAAAAATGCTAATAATCGTCTCCGCACAGCCAGCTTCACCATATCGACATATTTTCATTTGTTCAGTAAAATGTTTAAGATTACGTTGGGCATCTGCCATATGAGTCCCTGCATAAGCTGTTACTATAGAAACGATGACATATAAGAACGAGCTTATATGTCTTGCTTTCAGATTTGTAACAGTTAATTTGTATCAAAAAGATATGAAGCATCTGTACCTTTCCTTACAAATTCCTTTGTATGAAACTGAAAGAAATCCAACCACATTGTTTAAATTTGTATGATTTTTTTTCTATGAGATCATCTTTGTTTTAAATAAACTATTCTCAAACAATAGCATCATTTTTCCTAAAAATAATGGTATCAGTTGAAAAAAAAAAAACTGAAAGAAAAACAGTTCTTAGTAATTAGATTTTGGATATTACTGTGCTTCCTGGTGTCCATATGTGTGTGTTGAAGCACCTTGTGCTCTTTCTCCAGAACTGAGCTGGCCTGTGATGGGAAGGGACAGGAGAAATCCAGGATGTGCACTGACTCAGCTCTCTTGCCACAGGAAAGCACAAGCTTATGTGAAACCTTCCTGGTGGTCGAAAGAGCCAAAGCAAGCAGAACGCAGCGGGACGAGAACGTGGGCTGCACGCAGCATGGTCACGCAGTCACAAAAGGCCAGTTCTGTTACAACCCATCAGATTTTATCACTTTTATTATTTATAAGGGCTGGATTGTATCTGATTGCTACTTCAGGGAACAGTGAAGAGTGGGAGGAAAGATTGTGGGATGTAAGGCCTGTTCTAATGACAGGATGATGTAATGTAGATGATAGTGTGTTGTGCGCTTAACTTTAATGTGCTTGTTAATCATTGGGGTTAATAATGGTAGCACGATTTGTATCAGCAGAATCATGTGATTCGTAAATGAGCCTTTGCTTTCTTTGTTTAATGTTATGTTGATGAAGAACAGGAAAATGTTTAGCTGTTTAACATCTTGTAGCCATGTTTTGAAGGTTAACTTTATTTCTAAAGAGACTTAAAAGAAGTACTGCACAGATAGGAAGAGGTGTACAGAGTCCTGAAAATGATTAATGGCTGAAAATGTAAATTCTGCATTAATAACATTTACAAATTTTCATCAAATGACGTACATTAAGTCTCCGGCTTTGCTATGGCCACCCCACACTAGCCCTGTGGCCCACCCAGGCCACCCCGGCCACCCCAGTCACAAGGTCCTAGATCAATCATTGACTTTATTTTAATACAATTTTCAGTATGCTTTTCTATAGAAGAAAGGATACTAATCTCTAATGAGATCCTGCTTGTTTGTTTGATGCTAGTTAAACTCAAATTTCTCAAATCTGATTGGTCAGACTGATTTTCTATAACAGCAGCACTGACAGTCATGCATATACAGGGACTTGTACAGTGGACACACCACAAACAGATTTAAAAACAAAATGGTCAATAATTATTGATATGGTGAAGTTTTTCCATAAGGAGATGTTTATGTAACATTTAGGGAAGGAGTCTCCAGTGTCAGCGCTTTGTAACAGTCAGAGGTAAAGCTGTAACTTTAAGTTTTCCGACATCTTCAGGACAGAGGAATTGATGCTTTCCGGTTTCTTGGTAACGTGATAACAGAGACTGGTGAAGATTGTATCACTGCTATAACATAAGCGATAACAGGAACTATCTTGTTTTGATGACGTTCCATAACATTAAATGTAACTATAAATGGATAAAATGTAGAATGTGCTGGCTTTGGAAAATAACTTCAGGGTGGTAAGATTAACTCGACATTGTGTCATCATTTATTATTTTCCTATAACAGAGCACAACAAAACAGGTGTTTTATTCTTTATTTAAAGAATAAAGCATCTACTGAGATTTAATGAAGTGCTGAGAAACAGCATTCAAAAGCAAACATTACCAAAATATTCAGTACGAATCAGAAATTCAACTGCATCTGAGTCCTTCTTTTGCTCAAGATTCAAGTGCACCACAATCACACGATAGCAGTTTCCCCCCATGCTGTGTGTTCTTATTGAACTGTGTAAACCTCAAACCACAAAATATATTAGATTGATGAAATACGTGCCCTCCTGCAGTCGTACCGGTTTCGAAGAAGAGACAGAGAGAGATAGAGGGAGGGAGGGAAGGAGGGAGCACACAGACATGCCAGAATGCTTACATTTGTAGGATGAGGCACCTCACTTTATGACTGCGATTCATCATCTCGAGCCGGGAGGTGGTAAGGTTCCCCCCTGTGCATGCTGATGAATGATACGGCAGGGCTGTGTGTGTGTGTGTGTGTGTGTGTGTGTGTGTCCATCCGCTGGCTAAATTCATCCATTACTCATAAGAAGGGGAAATCTTCACAAAGGTCACATGTGGGCTGATCGGACTGATCACTGTAATAGGGAAGATGTGATGAGCAACATTGTGCATCAGTGTACACTGGGGATGTAACCGAATGCGAAGACTTTATTCAGAATGAACAGATGATGTGTTCTGAACAGAACCAAATACAGATACGAATAGGAGGAGCACTGTTTTTTTTTTTTTTTTTTTAAAGCTTGCCAGACAGGTTGAGACTACAGTGTGTGTCAGGACTAAAAAAAAATGTCACAAGGTTTTTACTTTCAATCCTGACAGTCAGATATGAAGCTCTCAGGACAAAGGACCACGTTCATTAACATGAACGCACAGCATTCATTCATTCATTCATTCATCCTTAGTATCTGCCTGTGATGGTTTAAATCAGGCTACTAGCAGTTTCTTTAGATTTTTGGGAAACTGAAGCAACTAAATTTGTTAAAAAATCTGGCAGGCAGGTACAGACAAAACTACTACTTGAGAAACAGTCTCTAGTTGAGACCAATTATGAACTGGAGTGATGGAGCTGAGGTTGAGGAACTGTCAGAGCCAGAACTCACACATCATGCTGACATTTCTGATATTTCTACATCTGGGATTTTTACCGGATTTCTGCAGTGTTTCTGGGGGGAATAGTGGTAGGGTTCATTTAAAGAAAAGAAAAGAAAAAAAAAAGAAAAGAAAACCCTTTCCACTTTATGGCACATCCACTTTGGGTTTAATGCTGCATTTGACTACAACTTGTAATTCGAAATTACCAAACATCTGACGATGGAAAACTGAAAAAAACACTGAATTCTTACTTGGAAAATTGAGACGGTATCCTAATGCTGCATTCAACTTACCATGCAAGCAGGAATTAGGAACTCGGAATTACATCACTTTCAACCTCCATGAGTTTGAGCTATAAAGTGGGAGAAAAAAGAATGGATGTTCATCATTTCTTAACAACAGCCAGCAAACTGTGATGAATGATATATATTTACGTCGTCAAAACAGTGAACTGTATATTGTCAGTGTTATAGATTTACGAGAAATATGTCTGTATGTTGATTGATTTAAAGCAAATACTTGTATATACAGTAAAAACTCATTTAAAGGTAAGAAGGGCTCTTTGTTTACTGCTGATGCTGTGAGCAGCCATATTGATTTGACATCACTTGCTGAAGTCGGGGTTGAGCAGACATTTCTGAGTTCCCGAGTAGGAATTCCTAGTAGAGGGAGTGTTTTTTTGTTTGTTTTTTTTTCCTGGTCAGAGGTCAGGAATTATGAGGTACGGCCTCTAGTCGGATGCAGCATAAACCCCAAGTTCATCATGATGTCAAATCAACATGGCTGCTCACAGCATCAACAGTAAACAAAGTAGCATTTCGTACTTAAATAAGTTATATTGTAAAAGGCGAACATGTTTTTTTTCACTTTGTAGCCTCCACCTGCTACAAACAATGACCATGTGGCTGATCTCAGGTGAATAAAAAAAAAGGCTGAATGTTCATCTATGAAACTGTTACAGCTGTATCTACCAGATTAATGTTGGACTTGAATGACGGAACAAGTGAACATAGCCTGAGGTAGTTTGTTAATCTCTAAACCGAGTTCCAATGCTGTGACGTCATATGTGGGTCAAAGATGAGACGTGTCTTTTTTGGCACTTTACTGGGAAATTGTTAATGTGGATGTATATTATATGAAACCATTCCAGTCTCACTATGCTGTTGTCTCATGAAGGTATTCTCAAGGGGAAAAAAATACATATTAAGGCATGTCAGTATGAAATATATCAATAAAAATGAATAAATAAATAAATAAATAAAGTCCATTGTTGTGACTTAAATAAATTTAAATAAATATATGTGGCATTTAAAAAAAATAATTTAAAAAATATTATATGTCAACTATCTCATGTCATCTCTCTGGAATTTTTAAAATTGTATATATCATAAATTTCATTTAATTAACTTTTTATTTGTCCCTATATATATATATATATATATATATATATATATATATATACATAGAGAGAGAGAGAGAGAGAGAGAGAAAGAGAGAGAGAGAGTTGAGAGAGAGAGAGAGAGAGGGAGAAATAAAAAGGTATTTATTTCAGTAAATTTTCAGTAAATTAATTATATATATATATATAATATTTTTAAAAAAAGAGGCAAATAAAACCGTTTCAGCTTGTTTACTGCAGCATCATTGCGGAAACTCATTAGCATGTAAATAAACATTTAAAGACAGAATAGACATGACGCTTCATTAGAACAGTGGTGTGAAAGAGTGAATGACTAACATTTGTGTTAAAGGAACAGCATGGGAACTGTTAATTCACACACACACACTAATTCCTTTGTATAGGTGAATAGGTTTAAGGAACAAAATTGAGATGTTTAGCCTCATTAACAAACACACACTTGTACACAAATTGTGTATACGTTAGTACTGGTTAGTATTATGGTATTGGCATTGCTGTGCTATGGGAGGAATAACACACTACGGGTTGTGCTGTTTTTGGAAAATAATCATTGCTGGTGTGGTACCAGTAACTCTGCTTCACTGATTATTTTCCTATGACAGCATGACATGGTGTGTTTTATTCTTCTTTTACCACGGCATTTTACAGACACTTAAAATAATTACTTAATAAAGAACGTCATATCCTCCTTTTTATCCATTTATTGTTACATTTAATGTTAGTTAGTTCCTGTTCTTGCTTACATCACGGCAGCTATAAACAGTTTTATTCCTTTACTGAAAGACTGTAGCTGATATTAGTTGATTTACGTTGTATTATATTATGAGATCATAGGTGCTACATGAAAAAAATGAAAATAATTGAGGATTGTGAACATAAGTCAAAGATTGGCAGCCCTGAGGAAGAACATGCTAAATGCTAATGCGTAGACACCAAACTCTCACTGCAATTAACAATCTCCAAAAGGGCAATAAACAGTGTATTTGAAAGCCTAAGGTCATTAGCATGGCCACTACAGCTGCTGACTCAATGGAAGATAAGTGATTTCAAATTGCCCAAATGGTTTCTCTTAAGGAAAGGGAGGAACATACATTGTGGCAAAGTGTGTGCGTGTGTGTGTGTGTGTGTGTGTGTAAGCATTAGTGATTAGCATAGCACAATCATTGTAATATGCTATTAAGGAATTTACAGTGACTCAGTTTGAGTCATAAATGTCACTAAAAGCCCATAAACCAAGTTTATTGGAGGAATCCAGAGAAAGTTCCATTCAAATGCTAGGATGAAGATGCGCCATTAGGAAGAAAATATATGTTAAAAATGAGCATTCCTCCCTGCAGAGTGCTGAGGCTCTTCGCTGTTTTGCACAGTTGGCGGTCTGAAAATATGAGCAAACACGAGCAGCCCAGAAACAGCCATTGAATCATCCTCCATTCAGTGATACTTGGCTCTTACGGGTCAATAAGCAGCCATTGTTTTTGATTAATCCCTGTGATGGTCTGAATTATAACACGCTGTAAAACCATGCACCAAGTGGTTTGGCTGTGAATGCTACGTCCTGCCAGTTAGCTGCCAGCAAACATTCATTTTTACTCTCTCCCAAGTTGTCTCCTGGTGCATATTTTTGGTCTAATAATTCAGAATGAGCGAGTCATTATTGCAAAACAATATCATTAGTAACTAGTCTGTGTCAAAGTTGCATCAGTTCATCATGGTTTGTTGTGCAATAATGACTTGCTCTCTCTGAACCTTATTTATTCCAGATGAGACACTTGCTCTCAAAGTCACGTCTGGGCTAATCTAGTCCAAATCTTTGGCCTTGACTAAGGTGCTTTGAGGTGAGCTGCTTCTTTGAGTATTCTTCTCTTTTTCACAGTTTTCTCTAACGCCTGAGCCATGGTATGAGATTTATACAATCCTAACTGATAGTGAAAATGTGAGAGACAGCAGATATGGAGACAGATTTTATGTCCTACATTGTCCTTCAGTGAAACCCATAACACTATCTCAACGCTCGACTAATGATCCTGACTCTGGGAACCTTGGATCCTGTAAAATTTCTCATGAACATGTGTGCCATACAGTTACATTTAATGTTGTGGAACTTCCACAAACAAATTTCTTCCTGTTGCCACATTATAGAGGCTATAAATGTGAAATATCTATGATGTGGGTGAAGAAGACAGGACTGTGAGTGGACACTCCTCAAGATAATGTGGGAAGATCATTACATTTAAGTCCAGCCTAAAATCCGAACATATTATGCAGATGATGCGAGACATAGAAGAGGCACTTGAGTTCCTCTAGTGTGTCCAGAATTATGGTCCTGAAAGCTAAAGGCCAGCACATTTTGTAAATTCAATGTTTTGCTGTTTTGACACACTGACTAAACCTGGGTCAGGGGGATTTTGGGACGGGAAATCACCAAAGTGTACTGGCGCCCCAGGATTGGAATTGGATAACCCTGGTTTTGGGAAAAGAGAGTAAGAGAAAAAGAAAGAGTGAAAAAGAAAGGAATCCACATGACCTTGGAATTATTTGAACTCCAGGGGTTGTACAGTGTTCTGGGTGGGACGACGCTGGCAACTGCCAGAGCTTCCTCTCTCTCTCTTTCTCCCTCTTTCTCTCTCTCTCTCTCTCTCTCTCTCTCTCTCTCTCTCTCTCTCTCTCTTTCTCTTTGGAATAAATGTTTGTCAAAGGTGCTGGAAGAATGTATGGCTCTACTACTCACTACTTATAGGAATAGTGATTGAAATTCTGGATATTTTCTCTGAGTCAGAGCACTAAGAGAAAACCTTTGCTTTTAACTCCCAAAGTTGGCTATTTCCTAGTGAAACTATTTGATGAGATCTTACTTGACATTCTGATTACTGAAACAGTATTTTACTTTGCATTACATCTCTTATGGCTACCAACTGGGAAGGATGAAGGTGCACTGCGACACCTGAAGCCAGCCAAATACATCTTTTCAAACTGCTGCTGCATCAAAGAGCATTGTAACATACCTGACGGAAGGTGCTATCTGCCCTCTTCCGCATACATTGCTCCCTTGGCTCCTGGTTACAGATGGCTATGGCATAGTTGGGATTCAAACTGGCAATCTCTTGACAACAGACGAACACTTAGGAGTTTAAATAAGTATAAAACAAACATAAACATTCCTGCATTAATAATATCTATTCTCCACTCCTAAAAACTACACTGTTAGAACCCTGGTTGCCAGGTCCTTTGTTTTCCTCCATTCTGTATATTGTTTTTTAGTCCACAGACTAGGGATTGGACATAGATGAATTATATCAAATCAAAATTTTTCAACTTATAAAGTAAATTATATATATATATATATATATATATATATATATATATATATATATATATATATATATATATTTCAATGGCAGTCAAGGTTTTTGAGTTCAATACATAGTTTTCGAAGGTCAGATTTTGAGTTTTGGGAATTGGACTGGTTTTTTATTGACCATTGGACTGGTTTTGGGGTTAGTATTGAATGACCACTGGGACATTTTTATCCCTGGTCAGAACTATATTAGCGGTACGTATGGTACACGACCACATCTGATTCATTTCACTTCAGAGCCCACTTAGGTTTGAAATCGTCCTTTTAGTAACCAAACAGACCGCTTGGACACTATAAATCAATTCTACCACAGTACTGTTCTCGAATTTGACCTCAGGACAGAGGACCTTGTGTTTTCTTCTTTCCCTGTAACATGACAAATGCAAGCATATTTTTGTCTTATTGACTTGAAGACAGAGAAAAAAGACAGACTCGTGAAGGAAAAGCTGGTATAACCTAAGTGATAACTTGCTTCATAAACATTCCTTAACATTAAATATAAATTGCAAATGAATGCATAAGAAGTATAGGAGAACATTCTGCTACTGAAAAATACTTTGGAGTAACTTTGGAGTTTGGATATCTGTAACTACGCTTCGCATCGGGCCGCATCACATCACTCCGTTGTTGATTAATTTCCTATAACTGCATATGATTTAATCGTCCTGTAGTGTGCGACACACTGATGTCATGTGCCGTCACATGAGAAATGCTAACAGTACCTCTGCTTTGTGTCACAACAATCCGTCAATATTTAATTATTTTATTATTTATTTTTTCGTTTTTTGCTCTTCCTTCTTCTGCCTGCACATTTTGCACAGTGTGTAAATGCATCCGCCAGTTGATTAAATACACATGTACGTGTAGTGTTAGTGTGGTTAGCACAGTGTTCGAGCAGTGCTCAGATGGTGTTAGCAGACCCGGTGCTGATGGGATGCTCATTAACGTGTGAAACTCCTGCCGTGCTGCACGAGACATAAAGAGAGCGAGGGAGCACGGCACCGACTCACAGCCGCAACATGAGTTACCTGACACCAGGAGTAACGATTCTTCTGTGGCCTATTCCACACACACACACACACACACACACACATGCACACGCACCCCAGTGACCTTCCCGATGACGATTCCAGACCACTCAGCTGCTGGTGCTATTAGGGTCCTTTCACACCAGGAGGGCCAACCCTCCCTTACCTTCCCATCATTCCCTGGATCCCTGTTCTCCTCCCTCCCCTTGGCCCCTGACTGTGCAGAAAACATTTTCTACTCCAGTGCTGCCACGTCTCCACATCTCCCCAGGGTGCATGTGTGTGTGTGTGTGTGTGTGTGTGTGTGTGTGCTTGACCTTTCCAGGACAGTTCAGCAGCCCTGGTCCTCATCTGAACAATGCAGTGTCTATTACACCCAAGTGTTCTTCAGCTTATCTCTCAGGGGGGTTCCTTAAATGTTCTACACAACAGACAGTTTCCTTATTAGATAGGGTTACAAGTAGAACCCTATTAAAATAACTAAAAAAAAACCTTTACTTTGCAAATAACCCTTGGGTCCATGAAGGATGAGTGGTTAGGCCTCGGCGCTTTCACCGCCACGGCAGGGTTCGATTCCTAGCCAAGGAACCGACCCCAACCACTGGGGTTGCACAAGACAGTGCACTTCCCAAGCCCGGATAAAATTGGGGAGGGTTGCATCAGGAAGGGCATCCGATGTAAAAACTGTGCCAAATCAAATGTGTGGACCAATGATCCACTGTGGTGACCCCTAACTGAAGCAGCCAAAAGAAGAACAACAGCATAATTGCAAAGAACTCTTGAAGAACTCTTTCTTCTCAGAGTGTAGCACCAGCCAAAGACCAGTATTTATTTAATATTTATGGAAGGAGTCTCCAGGGTCAGGGCTTAGTATGAGAGACAGAGAGAGAGAAAGCAAAGCTGGAGAGGGAATGAATGTTTGTAGATGCTATAAGTGAAAACATGAACTAACTTGTTTAGTAGATGTTCCATAACATTAAAGGTAACTATAAATGGATAAAAATGTATGACATGTCATTCTTTAATAAATGCAACAATCATTGGGAAATAGAGGAGGAGGAGAAGGAGGAGGAGGAGTAAAACACTTCCAAACATACTTTTCTGTGAAAATAATCAACTTCAGGGTGGTAATAGTATTATGTTGATGATTTTCTTATAACAGCATACCCCCAAGTGTTTTATTCCTTACTTATGCAATGAGTTTTGCGAGCAACAGGAAGCCAGTGCAATGATGTGCACACTTATGAGATATATATTTGCTTTGGCCCAGCTTGATCTTAATCCTACACCACGTGAGTGTAAACACACCACAATTTAAGGATTATAGAAAAGAGCAATTAGTATCGCCACAGGGCTTGAAACACTAGTGCAGACACACAAACACACACACACACACACACACACATACAGGTGGAATCATCTGGAATTGATTTGTCGATCATATTAAAACATGCGTGTGACAAGTGAAATCATGGCGTTAACCTCCAGGACATCAGCAGTAGCAGCAGCCATTTTGGGCCTGAGCCCGAGTTTCCATCCCTCAGACTTTTTCTCATCTCATGCGATGATCTCATCAGTGGAAGCGGGAGGGGGATTAATCCTGCTTCGTCTGCTCGCTTTTCAGTCATTGGCTGTCCACATAGGTGCCCGATCACTCTGAAATCCTCGCTTCATTTTGTGATATGAACTCATTTCCTCGTGCTCCGTGGTAATGTAACCTGAGCACGTCGAGCACTGGGGAACTCTGGGGGATGAAAGAAGCCCCAAAGCCCCAGCATTAACCTCCGGGGTCAATGGCATTAGCTACCACTATTTATAGTTAAACTTTAATTTTTGCATCAAGGGACAAGAAAAAGAAGTGAAACAGATTACAAGGGTCACTCGAAGAGATTCGGAGATAAGTAAATCACTTGGGGAGATGAATGAAAATCACGCTTAATTAGCAGGAATCCAGGTTATCGCCTTTTCTTTTCTTTCGTTACGGCTCTGATGGTGGCTGTGTGAAAAATGAAGAAATTACAGTCGTAATACACAAAACACAGTTCATACAAAGACACTGAATGATGACTTCATGTAACAGGATGTTCAAATGTAAATATAATTAATTTATTTGAAAAAAAAAGTCATTTTTCATTAAATGTTGAATGAAATATTACAGAAATGTATATTGTTGTTAAAGTTAATCTATTACTACATTTGCCATTTTTCTTGAATATATTAATTGAATTTAATTTTGAGTTTTGGTTTTCATGTTTTCAAAAGTATATATATATATATATATATATGTATGTATGTATATGTGTGTGTGTGTGTGTGGGAACATGTCCCCACAAAGATAGAAATATCTGAAGGGTTTGACCAGTGTGGGGACATTTCTCTGGTCTCCACAAGGAAAATTGCTTTTCTATAAAAAAATAAGCAAACAAAAAAAACCCTGCAGCTTTAATTAAAAGCAAGCAAACAAACAAACAAACAAATAAAAAAGTAAAGAGACAGAAAGTTTTCTTTTGGCTACTTAAGGTTAAAGTTGGAGTTAGGTCTTGCGTAGCATTAATTAGCTACATTATTACATAACTGTCGATGGAAGATCCTCACAAAGGGTAGGAAGTCAAACATGAACCCTAAAAGCTTAAGTCTGTAAGGAAAAATGTAATTTTAACACAACGTCACAACAACTTTAACACAATCACTTCCTAAAATGTTTTACTGATTGAAAATTGTGTGTTTTGATCAGAAACGGGTGATTTTAACATAATGTCCTTTACTTTTAGTCTCTGTGTGTATGTGTGTGTGTGTGTGTGTGTGTGTGTGTGTGTGTGTGTGTGGCTTGCTTTGCCCCCCAGCTCACCCCTGAGATTCCCAGTTGCAGGGTCTGCTAGACGGGACAGCAGGAGGGAGGTGAGGGACAGGAAGCAGGGGATTGTGGGATATTAGGATGGGGAGTTGGGGTCAAGCACCCTATTATACATTCAGCCTTGTGCATAAACACGCACATATACAGTGTGGTCCAAAAGTCTGAGACCACAATAAAAATCTAGGATTGTTTTGTTCATTTAAAGTTGGAAATAAACTGAAGGTTTTAGAATTTTGAAATATTTAAAACAAACAAAGCAAATGTTCAATATGCTGAATATTTAATATTCTGCACTATTCCTATGTAAATGTAAGCGAATGTGTGATATTGAGCATGTTAACTGCTTTGTACAAAAGATCAGATTGTCCTCATGTCTAATCTCTTGTACTGAAGCATGTGATCAGACGACACTCGGACACACGGATTTGATCTAAAATAGATCATATGGTTTTGCACAAATTTGTGGAGTCCATGCCAGCTCGAGTGCACACTGTCATTAAAGGAAAAAAGGGACGTACCAAATACTAAGAAACTCAGAAATTCATGTAAATATTTCACAGATTCTACTTTTCACAATATCAAAAAAGAAACAACAACAACAACAAAAATATTTTGAAAACTTTCTGTTCTTCTTCCTGGGATTTTTGAGAAATTTGGATGATGCAACTTCCTGTATGTGTAGAAGAACACAGTCACATGTAGAACATTCTATATATTTCATAGGGGTGAATGTGCTCAGGTAACAGGGTTGAGTGAAATGGATTTTTTTTCATAACATATAATAGACATATAATAAGAAAAGGGTGTTTCAAGCAAGAGATGTCATATGATGATGATGATTCATGTAAAACAAATCGGATTTGAAGTAGTTTAATGATTATAATTCAAGGTAAAGTGTAGTTATAGTGGGATGTAGAGGTATTGATAATATTATATCATGTTAAATATGGACTTCAGCTGTGTTTAAAAGCTGTCTTTTACTTTTACTTTGTGTGCATAACTGTAAATGTAATATCAATGGGGCACAAATGTCACTTCAGTCATGGCATCCCTCATTTATTCATACTGAAATGTGTCAAGAGGAATGAAAACTATCAAAAATCAGTGTCGGGTAGAAAGAAAACCATCACAAATGAAGATCAGTAAATGAAAATTACAGCCTGAGCGCTGAGAGAAAGAGGAAGCGATGGCAGTTCTCTAATAACAAACAGCGGCTGTAATATCTCAGTGCGTTTGAACTCCTACACAAACCACTATCAGCGGAAACAGAGTAGCATTCAATATATCACACACACATACACACACACACACACACACACACACACACACAAAAACACACACGCTTCAAAACGGATATGGCACTTCAAAGGCGTACAGTATATTACTGACCTGTGTCCAAACATGATACTGATAGACTTGTGGCTGCTGTTAATGTTTTTACGTCCTATGTGCTTCAGAATGAACGACCTTCAGTGCTGACCTTCACAGTTTGGATGATCCGATGTCTGACGTGTCCATCATCAGATCCAAATCGCTATTATGCAACTTTTATCATCAATTCAAGGTGACAGACGTTGCTGAGTCTGCTGTTGGTTTATTCTGTGTTTTGTGTGTTGTTTTTTTTTTTTTTATTTCGGCTGAATTCAAAAATGTTTAAATCTTTTTAATGAATGTAAGATTAACATTTGGGTCGATTTTATTCACACAGAGCTAAATTAACAAATTATAATTTTAAAGAGTGGGACATATTTAGCCACAAATCAGTGTGCTAAGCGAGCTAGATTAGCTACTACTTAGCTAAAGTTAGTGATGGAGTGAATAGTTTAATTAGCATTTTTTCGAGTTTTGCTGTCTGTTAAATAAATCTTTGAAAATATGACAAAACTCTGAAATGTACTGAAGTCCCACTTCAGTTTATATAGGACGGATGAGAGCTAGTTTACTAGCTGTTAACTAGCCTGCTAGCAAAGTAAGTTGCTAATGTTAGTCATAAGCAGAATTGATTCATTTTTGGTTTGTTTGTTGGTTTGTTTTTTAGTTTTCACTGTTGATACATACGTAATTGAAAATATGGTGAGACTCAGATACTTAAGTCTCTTGTGATTACGTGACAAATGGTGAAATGCTAAAAGGTAACACTGCGCCGCCTCTTAGTGCATATTTACTAAGTCAACATGTTACTTGTACTAGTAAGAATATTAGCTCTGTTTGCAGTGCTAGCATGATGAATGCTAACTGTGCTAGCGCAGGGTTGTTAGCCTCAGGCAGGGTGTTTCTGAGACTGGAGAATGTGGAGGTCTGGAAAGAGCAGAAGATTCTCGAGCTTACAGGATGTCAGCCTCGGCTTTCCGGAACAGTCCGTTTCTCCCACACTGGCGTCCCCCCAAGGAGGGCTGAGGAAGTGCTCCCTGAATGTGTGTGTGTGTGTGTGTGTGTGTGTGTGTGTGTGTGTGTGAGGGATGTATGGCAGTGCTAGGCCTGCCGTCCCTAAGCTCCTGACCCACCAACTCAGAGGCATTTCCTCCCCATGCACAGATCGGCCATTTAACATGGATGGACACACACATGCGCACACACACACACTCACACACACACACACACAAAACCTTTGTGCCAAATTGTCCACATACTAAAAGGTTTCTGGCCAAAACACAGATTTTTCCATTGGTTAAAAAAATAGGAATGGCATACTGCTAAAATTTTATTTATTTATTTATTATTTTTTAAATTTTTATTCACAGAATAAAAAACGACGCTTTTATCTTGCATCTAGAACAACTTGCAGTAGTGTTCAATCATATCACACTAGCAAACAATCTGATACAGAGAGACAAAATTCAACAAACAACATGGTGGTAGGACTGCATCTGAATTATTATTTTTTTTTTTTAATATTTTATGCAAATTTGCTTTGATGAGGCACAGCACAAACAAACCAACATGACTAGCGCTAGTAAAATCCTCAGTCCTAATGCATGTCTATTGACGATGAAACTTTTCTTATTTATTAAAGAATTCCACTTCATGTGCCAACAATTACAATTTTTTGGATTTAGTAGACAATCCACTTAAAGTTACATTAAATGTTATGGAAACAATCACTTATATTGTTGCAGCTATAAACAGTTGTTCCCTCACTCAGCGTTTCTTTCTATACCATTTGAAGTTAATAAAAGAAAAAAATAAAACAAAACGCAGCTTTTCATGTTACCAAGAAACCACAAAGCGTAAACTCCACTGTCCGTGTCGAAACACTTAAACTTCTATAACTTATAACTTATATAAAGTTATAACTTTACCTATGTTACAAAGCACTGAAACTGGAGACTCCTTCCATAAATGTTAAATAAATGTCTCCTTACAAAAAAAAAAAAAAATCATAAATTACACATTTTTTTATGTGGATTTTTTGCAATACAAGTCCCTGTATAAGTCGTTACTATAGAAACGATAACGTATTAGAAGGAGCGCGTTAATATTTATAAACCTGCGATTTGTAGCTGCACTACTGTCAGATCTGCTGTTATAGAAAACTAATCAACTCCATCTTTTCAAGCCCGAGTTTGATGATAGCGATACTCTGGACCAAAATTACACCTTGACATTCTAAACAAATATTAAATATATATAATCTATAATCATATATATGTCTACTATCTTGGTAGGGTCTTTTGTTTTGGCTATGAGGTCTGGTTGAAATCAGATTTGCTGTCTCTAGGGTTGCCAGGGTCACATTTTTAACACCAAATTGCGATTTACGTTAAGAAGAAGTCCATGGGTGTTTTTTTGGGGGACTAGTTGAAAAATATTCAGCTGACTTAAAAATCTTGTTTGCAACCAAATAATAAGAATTAATCTAACACAAAAAACTGGAAATGAAAGTGTAGGCTAGGCTTTTAATTATTCTGTGCATTTCGTTTTTGATAGACCATTGGAATGCTGGGTAAATGGTCAAAAATGTCGGAAAGACTGGGAGAGGGAAAATTATGGAGCAGTACAAAGCGATGGTAAAAAGGTGCATTGCAGATACTGCAAGTTAGAAATGCGTGCGCACCACAGTGACCTTCTTTCCACACCTTTAGTGCTTTTTTTTTCAGAATTTTGGCAACCGTAGCTGTGTCCACGAATAGCAAAGACAAAGATCTCAGGCATGTTACAAGAAAAGTACTTAAATTAGATTCACTTAAGTGTTATTGGATGTAACAACTGTATGGAATGCTGCCATTTGTTTAAAAACAGGTCCATATTTTAGTGCTCTTTTCTCACCACACACACACACACACACACACACACACACACACACACACACACACACACACACTGCTCAGCATTAAGAAAGGGCCTCTCAGAGCACTCGAGGGCCATTGAACTGAGGGCTGTTGTGCCTGTCGGACTCCTGAGTGTAATGAATGGTTATTGGCTGCTAAATGACGAACAGGTGACAGGGCCAATGAGAAGACAGATGATGGTGTGCCATGGGTGTGATAATGGCTGGTGGCCGTAATTTCTCCCGCAGCCCTCTGCTCCTGCACTGGCAGGCCCTCATCAGGCACACAAAGGGGCTCTCTGTGTGTACGTGTGTTCAAGACTGTGTGTGTGTGTGTGTGTGTCTGTTCACTTGTGCCCAGCTGCAGAGCTGCTGCTCTGCTCCATTTGCTGGCTGATGGGCTGAGTGGGAGCTGAGGCAAAAGTTCACACACGCACTCATGCACAGACACACACACACACACACACACACACACACACACACCTTTCCTGTTCTCTCCACAGGAGAAGGGGGGTAAAAACGTGACCTGTTTGACCCACACCTTCTCCTCCTCCTTTTCCTCACCCGAGCTGTTCCTCTCTTTCTTTAGGAAGATGATGGGATACTGTCGATTATCAAAAAAAAAAAAAAAAAAAAAATGCAAATGTTCTAAATAAAAAAAAAATATATATATATATATATATATATATATATATATATATATATATATATATATATATATATATATATTCTGTTTTATATAATTGTATTTATGATTCATTTATACACAGTATACCACTTCGATTCAATCGTCCTGAGCTTTGCCTTTGACAATGACACACGCTTCCACCCCCTGCACACACAAACAGCGAGGAATTCATCTGTAATTTTCCTTGACTGAGCAAACAATACAGCTGCCTTAACATTGTTGACATCTCTAAAGCCCATAAGTACAGTGTAATGGAGCTCTAAAGGCCGAGACCGCACAGAGCGAGCGTGCTGAAGAAAAAAAAAAGAGCCCTAGATCCTCTCAGACCTAGTTTAATGCTTCACACCTGCACCTAAACCTGCACATTCATAACAGAACCGCGTACACTAACAGAGCAAGGGCTCGGTCTAAAGCCCTCAGATTACTTCTGTTAACAGTTTTCTTTAAGCACGTAAATTGCTGCTACTCGTGTGTACACTTTAGTTTATATTGAGTGTGTTTACATGGACAGTAATAATAGGATTGTAATCTGAGTTTGGCTGTTAACGTAAGTAATATTAAAGCAAGGCGCTTTTTCAGTAAAAGTAACTAGTAACACTACTAGTAAGCCCTTTTTTTTGTTACAAATATTTATACACTAATTATATATATAATAAATAAATAAATATTTTAAAAATTATAATATATTTATATATATATATATATATATATATATATATGCGTTTTTTTTTTTTTTTTTTTTTTGAGGAAAAGTTTTTAAAGTAAAAATCATGAATGGACTAACATAATTTGCTTTACAACACCATATTATATCAATTAACTTGTTCTAATATGCTATTGTTTCCATAGTAACAACTAATTCACATGGACTTGACTTGTATGATGGATGCTCCACATAACATAAGGCTAAAAATAAACATTGTTTTTTTTAATATAATTTACCAATAACACTAAAAAATGTTACTACATAACAAGGAAAAATCTATTGTTGATATGTTGAAGTTTTTGAGGTTTTGAACGGTTTATGGAAGGAGTCTTCAGTATCAGCGCTTCGTAACAATCAATCATTTTTTCCAACTCTAAAGTCTTTGCAGTTTCTGCTTTTTTCTTCTTATTAACTTCAAGAGAGAGAATAGAGCAGCTGGTGAAGGAACGACTGTTTATAGCTGCTACGATGTTACGATGTGTTAGTGCGGGGAAATTGTTGTTGTATAAGAGGAATAAAACACTTCCGGACGTGCTGTTATAGGAAAATAATCAACAACAGGGTGGTGTGATGAAGCAAAGTTACTCCTACCATGATGAAGTTGATTATTTTCCAATAACAGCATGACACTGAGTATTTTCTACCATACATATCCAATATCCTGTTCACTCCACTGCCTTTTTATTAATTTAAAACACATTTTGTTTAAACGGTTGCTCCAGAATACTTGTTTGAAGCCTGTAAAATGTGGACCAACCCTGCTCTGATATCAACCTCTCTCTTATTTTTTTCCCAGCCTTCAGCTCACATTAACCCGACTGCCTTCCTTCCCATGTCTGAGTGCTACTCCTGCACACTCATTAACCTAAAGTATCTCTTCCTGAACTCACTGGCAAGTTTGCGAGGCTAATCGTTAGCCAGCTTATTGCTATGGCTAGCCACTATTTTCACACCTCCAACCCCAGATGGCCTGCCTCTCAAACCCTCCTCTCTCTCTCTCTCTCACACACACACAAACACACACACACACACACCTGTCACCTTTTAGGGTCACAGGAAACCATAGTCGTAACACTTTATAGTGACTATATCTGTGCTGTCGCTCTGAATTAGTCTGGTTACGGGGACAACAAGTCAGCTGAGCTGTTTTGGATGTATAAAGGGAAACATTAAAGGAAAAAATGGTGTTCTGCTGTAGAAGCATGATCTCTTCCAGGATGACTCCACCCCCATTCACAGGGCAGGAGAGTTCACTGAACGGTGGCTTATACTGCATATCATGGCCTTCACACTCAAGCTGATTGAACACCAGTTAGAGCTTTTTGGAGTGAAATCTTTTGGAAGATTTCCAGTACATTTCCAGAGACTTGTAGACTCAACAGCAAGGACCTTTGATTGTGGCTCATGATGACTCAACACCTTACTATGAATATAATGTTCATTTTTCCTTTAATTTATCACCATTCTGTATATTGAAACCAATCGGTTTTGTCTTGTGAATTGATTAAACCATGGCAAACCCCTCCCCCTTTACAACCAGTTGCAAAAAATACTACTACCACCATTTTACTGAGATTCTACCACCATTTTTGTAGTGGTACTTCATGGCAACTGAGGCTACTTCCAGGGTTAATCTACAGGATTTTTACGCCATTATCTCACCGACTCACAGTCATTCCGTTCTAGTCGGCTAGAGTCTCCAGAATTTTAGCGTAGCCGATCCATGTTTTTGGGAGGTCGGAGGAAACCTCTGGAACCCGAAAGAAACCCATACAACATGTAAAACTCCACACATACAGCAACCCATGCTCTGGAGCTGTGACACATCAACCTTCCCTTGTGCCACCATTGCTTATTTCATGTTCGACCATAATACTATCATGTCTAAACCAAGCCAGTGTTTGGCATCTATCAATTCCACAGTGACTCACTGAGACATCTGGGACATTCTGAGTTTTCCACAAATAGACAGAAACACTGTCTCAGGTTATCTCTTTCCTCTTTCTTCCCAATTCTGATGAAAAACCCTGCTTCTGTTGTAAAAGAATGTATGAGAACTGAAGAAGGCGGTCTTTGGACAACACTGTAGACAGACAGAGACTCACAGACAGTTTACAACCTTCTCCCAGATAGAAAGGCTTCCAGACCTGGGCCTCAGCCATCAGGCTATGCTTGATAACTTCAACGCTTCCCAAAAGCACTGTAACCTTAATAGCCAGTAGATCGTGGGATACAGCAGTGTGTGCTATCTACAGTACTGCTGTCTGCGATAGCTCGCCGCTAAGTCACTATGTTTCATAGAAACTGCCTTAAACTATGACACATGTGCTGGTCATTATTAAGAATTTGCTTCATTATAGCAACGTTTTTGGGAAACTCCATCGCTTTAAGCACAGCTCGTCAAGTATTCGGTCTTATCTTGAGCCTTGTCTCTTGGACACTATCCAAAAGCGTCCAGCGTTACTGCATGAGCGTGAATGCTTATGTTTGTGTATGTGTGCATGGCTAGGAGGCATTAGACATTAGAAGCTTTCGTTTCAGGCTATAAATAGCATGCCAGCATCAGTGGGTCCTGTTAAAAATCACAACTCAGGCATGTCTACTGTGCTTTCTGCCCCAAGAGAGGCACATTAGGCGGAGTCTGGGAAACAGCACACACACACACACACACACACACACACAAGTCTGGCTGCCCAGAAATATGTACCATGGGAATGATAGAGGGGGCGTCTTTTTTTCTTGTTCATTCTTTCTTCCTTATTTTAGTACTGATGACTGAGGCGCCCAGGACGTGACACAACAGACATGATTCTCTTAGTGGGCGAGACACACACACACACACACACACACACATACTAATGCAAGAGAGAATTGGAGTGTAAACACCTCATTGACTTTCTAAATAAAGAAATTATATCCTTCATGCATAGCTTGTAGAGTGAGATTAAGAGACGTTGACTTTTGCCACACTGACACTGACACACACAAACACACACACACTTACATACACAGGACTTTTTCTGTCCCCTGTCCTCGAAGAATCAGTCACCCATGCATAAACTTACTGAGTCACTGCCACTGACTTCATATTCCAGAGTCTAGATCCATCTATAAACTCTGGCTGGGGAAAGGTTGATCATTCATACATACTGTTTGACATTATTTGACATTCCGTCTCCAATTCCAATATAAAGTCTTTCCACAACAGCATAAAAAAAACATTTACTGATTACTGCTTGGCTGAATGATGCAGTTTATCAAAGCGAGAGAAATACAGTAGCTGAATAATGTCCTCCATGACAAGCATGCGAGACACGAGCTAATGAGCAAATTATGGGGAATGCTAGAGGGCCAATTCCTCTTTCTGTTCTTCAGCTTTGACATGGCTCCAAGTGTGTAAGATTGAAACTAACCCTGCTCCAGTGGATATACTGGTTTCTTCCTTTTTATACCACTGAGCTGTTGAATTCTCCATGGTGAAGGGTTTTTTTATGAGGAGATGTTTATTTAGCATTTATGGATGGAGTCTCCAGCGTCAGTGCTTTGTGAAAGTGATAAAGTTCTCCGACATCATCAGCATCAGAACAGAGGAGTTTATGCTTTGAGGTTTCTCGGTAACAAGACAAGCTGCATTTTTTTCCCCAGTTAACTAACTTTTTTTTAGGATTGCTTGCACAACATTAAATGTAACTATAAATGGATAAAAAGTACCATGCTGCAAATTTGCTTTGGTATAAGAGGAATATGTAGAGGATGTACTGTTATTGGAAAATAATAGCTTTGCTTATTATTGGTCGCTGCTTATTTTCCTATAACAACATGCCCCTAAATGGTTTATTGCTTCTATATGAAGTATCATTATCATCACCACACTCATCTATTTCTGTCTTTTTTCCAAAAAGACTTGCGTCACCAGCTAACTAACTATCGGTTAAATCTTCTCCTTGTTTGCATGTGAGAGAACACCACTGTGCATTTGAGTGAAAGCCCTTCTGACACAAAGAACAAAAGGATATCACATTTTCCTATCAGCTGTTTAGAATGAAGCATGAAAGACCATGAGCAACCCGACCTCACCTGGTGGCTGACGCAGGTTTGCCATCATCTGATAACAAACAAATATGCTCAGATGAGATTTCTGAACCTATTATAAGCTCGTTATAAGGGCAGCGAAGTGGTGTGATGGATGGACGGATGGATGGACTGGGCAGCCGTATATAAAACAGTACCTTTAACTAAATGTTTGATTAATTCCGAACATTCGTATATTCATCATAAGTAATGCTTTATCCTGGTCAGGGTCACGGCGGATCAGGAGTCTATCCCAGGAACACTGGTCTTGAGGTGGGAATACACCCTGGATTGGACTAACCATGTACACACACACACACACACACACTCATCCACACCTAGGGGCAATTTAGCATAGCCAGTCCACCTAAAGCACGAGGAAAGCGGAGAACCTTGAAGGAACCGAAGGAACCGAATGCTACTCACTGCCCCACTGTACTGCCTAGACGTTGTTCTATTTGCATGTGATCCTTGTTTGTCTGGGGACATGCCTAGATCTTCCGAACCGCCATATTGGACTGGCTCGGCAAGCATGACTCCCAACAGGATTTCTGTAGATTTGTGACAATTTGAACAACTCAAGATACAATGCTTAAGGTCAGCATTATGACTTCTGAATAAACTCCAACTCCAATCGTATAAAATCCTCATGGGATCAGCAGAACCTCTCGACATGACTAGCAAAAACTCAGAGCTAGTCATAATGTGAAGTTGTCCATTGTGTTTGCATTAAATGTGGAATATACATGCATCCCTACATAAGCCTTAGCTACAGAAGTCTGTGAATATGTCACATTCTATGTGGCCAACATTCAACTTAGTTTTTATGTGGTGAATTTTCTCGATTGTGAGTCGCCTACAGTGACAAATGGCCCAAGTATTAATAAGGAATGACAGTAAAAAGTGAAAATGTCTCTTTCTGGGAAGCTAGCATGATTGAAGAGGGTCTGGAGAGGAAGAAATCTGAGGGAGAATTTCAACTTGAAAAATGACCTGCTTGTCCCGAGCCGACAGGAATATCCATCCGGCGTGTTTGCACCCATTCAGTGCCGCAACATGTACTAGCAATAAGCGTAGGAGGAGCAAAAAAAAAGGGAGAACACAGAATAGACCAGAGGGGGGAAAAAATGTCTGCTTTCCTACTCACGGGTGCATGTGTTGGTGGTGACCGTATAAAGACAAACGATGCCACTGAGACGCAGCAGGGAGGGAGCTTGGGGTTCAAGGGGAAACAAGAGCCTTTTTGGGGCGTTACATATACACTGTTTCGTTTCTTAAAAATAATAATTGCTTTATTTAGGAAAACCCGGTTACAAATAGCCACCATAACAACCAGATCTGGATTCTTGGGCTATGCGTATTTGAGGCTACAGTATGAATAAAACCAGAAGACTTATGACACAGAGGAAGTGAGGTATTTCAGACAGAGTGGCTCTGTTTGGGTTTCAAATAGAGAGAGGCAGGAGACAGTGCATGTAATGGGCAAAGAGACAAGAAGTTAACTTAATATGCTCGGTGAATTATGTACAGAAACTATGACACACTTGTTGAGACTCTCGCTAATGAGGTTTTACCTTGTAAAATACATATTAAACGGAACCATTTTGGGTTGAATGTCAATCCAGTAAATTAATCAACCTTCCCGAACACTAAGTCTCTGTTCTTTAGCTAATTTATAAAAAATTAAGGATATATCCTGTAATCCAAACATCGCGTTCATCGTGAAAGAGCTAGTTTTAAGTCACGAGTCAAAGAGTTCAGGAAACATCCACATCTACCCTCATCATTTGGATTGGATTTAGAGCCTTTCAGAGAAAAAAGAGACTGAGTTTTAGAAAGCCGAAATGATTTTTCTTATGTTCTTCCCATGGGTTCTTCAGGTTCCTCCCACTGTCCAAAAACACAACACTAGATGGATTGGTTATGCTAAATTGCCCCTAGGTGTGAAGGTTTGTGTGGTGTACTGTGATGGATTGGGGTCCAATCCAGGGTGTATTCCCCCTGAAAACCCAATGTTCAAGGGATAGGCTGTGGATCCACCGTGGCCCTGACAGGATAATGTGCTTGAAGATGAAGCTGAATAAAGAAATAAAGTTGTAAGAAAATGTATGAATGCCAATCCCACCTCTAGACCTAACATTAACCTTGGTAATGCTCTGGAATTCCATGCAAACTGCCCAAGTCAAGCCACGTCAAACAGTGTTCTCTGGAAAACCCCACTGAAGCTATTTCTGTATCTCCAGAGTATCTGCCTCTTACTACTGTTTATTTACAAAACCCTAATCGCTCTTCAAACCTCTAGAAGCTGGATTTTAGTGTGCGCTGAGGGCATTTGATGCATTCTACAGAAGTGAAGGACTATGGAAATGTGATGGCTTTCTGTCGGGGTCAGGTGAGCTGATCCCTTTGGCCCTGAGGAAGACCTGCTCCCACCCCGGCTGTAGCTCACTGCTGAACAGGAGAAAGACATTAAAGTGTAAACTACATGAGTTTAGACAGACATTCTACTGAAAATCCACAACATGCCTTATTTTAGTGCCTTTCTAAAGGATAGTGATCCCACATTTTATTGTCATTTTGTCGGGGAGTTCAAATCCCACCACCATCAATGTCAGGTCCTTGAGCAAGATCAAGAACCATCAACTCCTCAGTTGAATTAAGCCACTTTGGATAAAAGAATGAATAATGAATTTGGTTCCCTGTCTTGCACAAGTATTAAGAGTACCAAACAGGAACATATGGTGGAGCTAGTAATTGTGCAGGACAGCGATTGGTGGAACTCATTCATCACAGAATTGCCATTTTGAAAAAAAAAAAAAGCATTTAGATTGGAGCTTATGGTGCAAAAATCTTTGGCAGTAGCATCTGATAACATTTTGATTTATTACAATTCATCCATTCATCTCATTATCATTCAGTAGATCTGGGATTTATCCTGGAACATTGGGTGCAAGGCAGGATACACCCCAGATGGGACTCCAATCACACACTGATTCACACCTAGGGGCAATTTAGATTCAACAGTCCACCTACTACATGTTTTTTGGAGTTGGGAGGAAACCAGAGAACCTGGAAGAAACCCATATGGACATGGGGAAAAATATGCAAAACTCCAAACAGACAGTATCCTCAGCTCAGGATCGAACCCTGGAGCTCTGAGGTGGCAGCGATACTTGCTGTACCACCATCAAAAACCCAACATAGTTCTAAAAGTATTGCAAATACAGATACTATGCTTAGTGTTGCTTAGGAACTTATGTCAACAACCCAAAACACCAAAGAACAAGTACATTCATGGATACTGTTATGCAACAGGAAACTCAACAAGAAGATAGATAGTTCTGGTTTTAGATAGTAAGCAAAGACTCTATTTGTAATTGAAAAAAGGGTATCAGCTGAAGGGCAGACAGGAGCAATAAAAAATGGTCAAATCTAGAATCCTTAAGAGTTCTTAAGTTGTTCCTCTGGGGGAAACACTAATTCTAAGACTATAGTTAGTACAGATTGCAGCATGGGAGAATATATATCAGTTCCTTCCTCTGGGCTGATGGAGCAGTGATGAAGGAGGAGGCCTGAAACAGCACACACGCATATATATTACCCAGGAGCCCGGTTTGGGGCCCTGCCTTTTAGGACCACCAGAAAAGCCCACCACCAAGGACAGACACTGTGTTTTAAGAGCTGTTGAGAAATAAGTCATAAATAATAACATAAATGTGTACATGTCGAGCTTTGAGCCTTTGCGTCTGTGTAACACGGAGAACGCTCTTCTCTCTCTTCCTTTCTATTTCCCTCCCCATATTCCTCCTTTTTTTTCTCGCTCTCCCTCTTTGGGAGTCTCAGGGGGCCTGTGCTGGCCGGCGAGTTTCTCAGGAATGTTTGTCTCTCCTCGCGCTGCTCTCGAGGGGAACGTTGGTAGGGGTCAGCGCTCGCCCCCCCCTCCCCGCGCTTCATCCCCTGCGGCTATCAGTTAACTCAGTTAGCATGAGATAACCTAACCCCCCCCGCCCCCCCCCCAACCTCCCAACACACACACACACACACACACACAAACACACACAAACACATACTCTCAGACAAATGTAGAGACTACAGTCACGGATCATGGATGAATAGTATTCGAGGATATTTTTGTGACTGTGATGAAACTAGTGAGTTTTTTTAGTTAATACATGTGGATTGTTTTACCAATTATGGGTTGTTTTATTAATGTTTTTTTTTTTTTATTAATTTATGTAATAATTCACCAATTATCTTCACTATGATTCCTTATTTATTTATTTATTTAATTTATTATTATTATTATTATTATTATTATTATTATTATTGATTGATTTATTTATTTATTTCTGTATTTATGATGATTTAACAAATGATTATTATTTTTTTTTCACATGTAGGGAATGTGATTTTATTTTTCCATGTGTGATTTATTACATTTTTTCTCATGTTTCACGTGTTCACATTTTTCATGTTGTGTTCACTTGAATACACTGCGCAACTTCAGGGAATAACATGATGAAATGCCCCTTCACATGTTTTTCAGGTGTGATTATATATTACTGATCACATGTGAAAAGTATGTGAGTTGACTTGCTCATTAGGAATCTAAATCCCGGATTTCTAGAAAGCTGCTTTGTGACAATGTCTTTACAAATAAAAAAAATACTACGCATATAAAACTGAACTGAATTTAATTGAAGACTAATATTTGCTACTAGCCAGCGAGCAGTGCAGCAGTTGCTGCAGTCTTACGTGGCCCCTTTCTCTGGGCGTCACTGTTGTCCATTTGCTGCCTATTATTTTTACCAATAGCTGCAGATACGCATCGAGCCTTTCGGCCTGGTCTCCATTCGCCGCTTAATTGACTCCATTCGGACTGAACCGTGCAGCCCTGAACAATGAGAGGAAATGGCTTCCGTCGGGCAGCCGGTGGACGCCGAGGGCCGTGGGGAACGCTTTATATGTCACCACCATCTTAGAAAGCACTCAGAAACATGCGAAACACCATCTCCCATGAACAGGGCCTCAGCACTGCAGCAGGAGCCGAGACCTGACAATATCGCGTTACTCAATAACGGCGTGTTGTCAAATAAACAGAAACCTTGGCACTGCTTAACCACGTCATGTGGGAAGAACAAGAGGAAGGCTTTATGGGAAAAAAAGTTTTTAGTGTCCTGTTATACACTCTCAGAAAAAAAGGGTATCTTTCCTTGTCTGTGGAGTGGTACGTTTAACTTTTATACCTTTAACATGTATCTTTCACCTGGAAATGCGGATATAGTGAACCTATAATGTACACGACATACACCTTTCTAGGTAAAAGATATGTACTAAAAAGGTACTAAAGGTGTATGCTTGAGGATACCACAATGACGACAAGGAAAAGTTTACACCCTGTTTACAGTTTACAGTTTAATACCCTGTTTTTTTCCTGAAAAACTGATCATTGATCATATAAGATTATTCTATGGACAGTGATTAAATGTATTCATTGTGTTTTGTGTGATCTTGTTAACTTTCCTACTCCCTCATTCCATCACTCTCTCTCTCTCTCTCTCTCTCTCTCTCTCTCTCTCTCTCTCTCTCTCTCTGCCATCCTGTCTGAGATTTAGTGTTCCTGTCGTTCTACTCCCCTGACAAAAGCCGTCCATCAGCTCGGGCCAGTTTGCAGCCGAGGAATTCCGCCCCGGCGACAAATCCACTTTTTTACTGCTCTCACAGTCAGGATCCAATCCGAGAGAGAGGTGAGGTCCAAGGGTTAAGGTTTTGCGTCACGGATGGCCGAGTTTTAGCCGTGTGGAAATTACAAATGTCATATTGGGCAGACTCGGAGTTCAGTTCCTGCCTCAGAGACACCGGGTTTCTAACACAGCTCCCACTACATGTAAGTAAAATTTTACTAAACACCGCTACGATAATGTAAAATCACACCCATTTCACTCATGGTTATGTGAAGAATATGTGATCACCTGTGAAAAGAAATGAATCACGTGAATGGAATCACCTGTGAAAAGAAATTAATCAAGTGAAAAGAATCATATGATAAGAAATGAATCATATGAAATGAATCACATGGTGAACAGAAGTGAATCAAAGAAAAAGAATCACATGCAAAAATAAATGAATCATGAGAAAAGAAATGAATGATGTGGAAAGAATCACGTGTGAAATAAGGAATCGTGAAAAGAATCACATGTAAAAGAAACACCAGATTTCCATAAAGAAATCTTTCTAAGAAGATAAAGAAACATATAACATGTTCTAAAAGAAAAGTGAAAAGAATCACATGTGGAAAGAAGTGAATCAAATAAAAAGAATCACATGTGGCAAGAAATGAATCATGTGAAAAAGAATCACATGTAAAAAGAATCACATGCAAAAATAATCATACATGAAAAGAAATGAAAAAAAGGAATCATGTGAAAAGAATCACATGTAAAAGAAGTGAATCAAATAAAAAGAATCACAAGTGGAAAGAAATTAATCGTGTGGAAAGAATCACATGTAAAAATAAATGAATCATGTGAAAAAGAATCACATGCAAAAAATAATCACACATGAAAAGAAATGAAAAAAAGGAATCATGTGAAAAGAATCACATGTAAAAGAAATGACAGATTTCCATAAAGAAATCCTTCTAGAAAGATAAAGAAACATATAACATGTTCAAAGAAAAGTGAAAAGAATCACATGTGAAAAGAAATGAATCGAATAAAAAGAATATCATGTGGAAAGAGAGGAATCGTGTGGAAAGAATCGCATGTAAAAATAAATGATTCATGTGAAAAAGAATCACGTGTAAATAGAATCACATGCAAAAATAATCACATACGAAAACAAATGAAAAAAGGACTCGTGAAAAGAATCACATGTAACAGAAAAGACAGATTTCCATGAAGAGATCTTTCTAGAAAGATATAAAATGATATAACAGGTTTTAAAAGATGAGACTGTAACATTTCATAGGTAATGTTCTAACACATCTTCTGTAATATTATTAGGTATATTGTTGTTCTCTCATTGTTCCTTGTTGCACTGACAGTAATGTTAGTGTTAATGTTGTGGAAAGGTTTATAACTGTTATATAGAAACATTCTCAACACGCAGACATGGTTTGAATGTTGCTAGAACCGTAACGTTGAGAAAACCTTCCGTGAACCTCACATTCTTTAGATCGACAGCGATGTTCTCAATAAGGTTGCCAGCGATCACCTTCTGACACGAAGCTCCTGTGATCTCGCTGTGATCAAGCATTCTGTTTATTAGGGAGAATTTAAGGAATGCCTTCTTCTTCAGGCTCGTTATTAGAAACACACAGACTCCGCAAGCCTCGAAGGCGTCTTCATCCTTTCAGGCCATTCTGCGGCCAAGATGTCAGCCCGAAGTCCTTAAACCGAGGCCTTGACCCCGAGCAGACGCTTCACTGCTTCATTCATGCACCGTGTTTTGTGTTTGATGCGTGCATGTATGTGTTTAGTTAGCCGTTCCACGCTGACTCGTAGAGGTCGTGACCTTTTGCATCTCTCCCACACAACAGTTAGTGTTCCCCGCATGCACACCTCATAGCCGCAGATCTGCCTGGGGGGCCGATTGAACTGGAGACCCAATTTCAGCCTCTTCTGTGGGAGACGTGGGGGGAGAGGAAGAGCCTGGGAAGACAGAAAAGTTGGCCTTAGGAAAGGAAATATGGGGATTACCAGTCAGCCAGGGGGGTGACACATCACCCCCATGCAGGATGGGACAAAAAAAGGACAAAAATACAACAAAGAGTGTGAACAGTTGGGTTTAAAAACAACAAAAACAACAACTTGCATCAAAATATGAGATTTCATTCATTTCAGCATCAAAACAAGATGAATGTAGGGGGAAAAATCCCTGCTCTGAGTTTGTTTCATATTTCCTGTATGAACCAAGCTGTATTGGGGCTTTTTTTTGCTAAAGAAACACACACACACACACACACACACATACTTTTTCTTATTATCCTTGCATCCAATGGACCTTCCATTGGCAATAATGTAACTAATTAATGCTAATAATTAATTTAATGCAAAGAAAGTAATTAGTTAAATCTTTAAAAAGGAAGCGTTTTTAAAATAAACCTGCAGTTTTTGTACAAAAATACATTTATAATAAGTAAATAAAGTAGTAAAAATAAACTGGATGCCTTGTGGGGACCAGCCAAATGTCCCCACAAAGTCAAAACTATCAGATATTTCCATCCTTGTGGGGAAATTTGGTCCTCAACAAGGTAGGAAAACATGGCCCCCCCCCCCCCCCAACCCCCCCCCCCCCCCCCCCCCCCCCCCCCCCCCCCCCCCCCCCCCCCCCACACACACACACACACACCACACACACACACACATCCTTATGAGGACCTTCCATTTACAACAATTAATGCAACTAATTAATGCTAATAATTAAGTTAATGAAGTAAGTAATCTAAAAAAAAAGGAAGCGTTTTACAATAAAACCTGCAGGATTTGTAAGAATACACATATAATAAGTAAACAAAAATAATAAAATACACTGTTTTCCTTGTAGGTAAAAGGCAAATGTCCCCACAACGTCAAACTGTGAGATATTCCTATACTTGTAGGGACATTTGGTCCTCGCCAAGATATAAAACATTCCTTCCTACATATGAAAAGACACTTTGTCTTACTATCCTTGTAAGGACCTTCCATTGACATAATTATTATCGTAGCTAATTAATGCATCTACATCTAAATCTACATCTAACCTCAATCTTAACCTCAGTAACCAAAAGGATTTTTTTTTATTTAAATGAAAACTGCAGTTTGTGTAAAAAAAAAAAATGCAGTTTTCATTATGGGGACCAGCCAAATGTCCCCATGAGGTCAAACCTGTCAGATATTCCTATCCTTGTAGGGACATTTTGTCCTCACCAAGACATAAAAACACTCCCATGCACAACTCCACCACTCTCTTGCTTATTATTTGCTGTTTCCGCACTGTGGCAGCAAAAAAAGCCGAGCATTCATGCTTCGGCCCCCTCGCTCGCTGTGACCGTACCCCACCGTCACAGCTCCGTTTCACAAGAGCCATTTATTGCCAGTCTCCCAAATGAAACTGCGTCCTTCAGAGGGATATTACTCACACGCCCCGAGCCTGCCAAGTCCTGTTCCATGCACCATTACGGTATTTAAAGGCAGCCATTCATATTTGTGCTCCTTTCCTACTTTTCCTTTTCCTTTCCTTAGTTTGTGTCTTATTTTTTCCCCTCTGCATTGGTCTCCTAAAAACAAAAAAAGAACGTATTCACTAAAAGTCGGGTCACGAAGCAGCCGTCGTGTCCGGTAGAGCTCGCTGCTGTTTGCTGTGCTGTGTTTGTGTGAGATTTGGAGAAAAAAATATCAAACTCAGCGAGTGACAATGTTCACTTCTGAAAAACTAACATGTGGTTTGTTTGGGGGCCGAAAGGTTTCACAGCTCACAGCTTTTGAAGGGAACAAAAGTGCACGAAAAATTACTGTATTTTACAATTTATGCACAAAAACTAACTAGAATTCCAAGTTAAAAGTAAAATGTGGGCGGAGCCATGTTATACGTAAGGTTTCAGTTTTGGAACCCACTACTGTTGTTAACAAGCATCTTAAAAAAGGATTATTTTGGATTTTTGTGGAACCGAGCATAACAGCACCATCGAAGGTCTTAAGAATTTCGTAAGACGGTCAAAAGAAGTAAATTTCATTATACTGTACACCACTGTAAATGTATGATTACAGTAAAATTGAATTGAAATGCATTTAAATGAAGAAATTAAAGAAAAAAACACACAGAATGGTGTGAAGAAGCAAGAAGTGAGGCTGGGGCTGATTTCTTTCTAGCCCAGTGATAAAAATCACTACAAAGCAAAACCTTATTGCTTTTATAAAATGGCCACAAAAAACAATATCATAAAAGCAACTGTTCAATAAATCATTTAATTTATTATTAATAATCTTAGCAAAAAGCAATTCTTCCACCATACTATTATAGCCTGTTAACAGTAAGCTTTGGTTGCTAAGCAACACACCAGGCAAATATGAGGATATGTTATAGACAGAACAATGGCTTAAAGGTGCATTAGGTAAGATTTTTACTTTTATTTTTTTTTAAGATTACATCTCTAGCAGGTAGATGGGTTCTACTTTTTAATGATTCCTGCCCATGTTAGCAAAACTCGACTATTGTGTTGTGATTCGTACTTTGCCCACAATCCCCTCCCCCACTGTCTGTCAGTCACATTAGCTACTTATTCAGCTAGCTGCAAAACAACGTTAACTTGTTGCACTGAGCAAATCAAATCCTGTTCTTCATTATCAGCTTTTACTTACTACAATGACTGCAAATGTAGTATTTAGCTATAGTTAGCTGGCTTACGTTAGCATACGAGTCCCTCTTTTTGTTCTCCCTCGCTCTCTCTCTCTCTCTCTTTCTCTATGTCTCTTTGCAACTTTTGTATGAAATCCAGATTTTTGTTTTAGGATTAGCAGCTAGCCACTAGCTAGTTTTCATTTAGACTTATTAATGTATACATGATAGAAACATAGGGCCCAATAGGACCAAACCACTTTTGCTTTTGAAGGGGGGGTCACTAAAGGAAACAACAGACATATAAGTAGAACTTACGATATAAGTGCAGTCTTGTTTTATTACAAATCTCGTCTTAAATATCATGTTGCAACAATAATAATAATAATAATAATAATAATAATAATAATAATCATAATAATTTCACATTTAGAAACCAAAATCATCTTTATTTTCCAGACATATCTTTACAGAATAAATTACATTTCATCGTCTCCTTACATTATCCTTTATCCTAAAGGTGTGCAAACTTTTGCACCCTGTAGGCGGGTCATATGAATTCACAGGAGCCAACAGTATGAAAACTTATGAATGGTTACAGTTTGCAGTACACTTGTAATTTTTTTTTAGCCACTTCATTGATTTAAATCTGCTCTTGGTCATTAAAATTAGCACACAGTTTACATTTTAAAGTCGCAGTCAAAGTTTAGCAAAAAAAAAAAGCTACGGAAATTCCAGCGCTAGCAGCACGTTTATTAAGAGTGTGTCTAACTCCCAGCTTTAACATTCGACCTCTGCGCCGCTGTAGTGGCTACGCTAAATCCCGAGTGAGATGTTAAAAAAGTCACAATGGACTACAGTAACCAGAAACAGTCAATGCTACTATGACTAGCGACTGATGTATGTAAGCTAACGCCGCTAGTGTAAAAAACGAGTCCCGGGTTCCGCCCGTGTGTCCCAGCAGAGCAGCGTGGCTCTAACAGCTGGCCACATCTGATTGTGTGTCAGGGAAAGGGCTGTGTAAGCAACAGGAAATCAGCGCTCAGGTAATCTAGCAGGAAGCTCCTGACTCCAGCCGCGCCACAGACCTGCTTTTCATTTGCATGGAAGCTCTCGTCAGACGCTCGCTACACAAACACACAACGGAGAACAGAGAACGGTACACAAACACGCCTGTCCTCTTGGCAAGGTTCTAGGTCACTAATTACACCTTGACTCAACCACTGCGTCATAAATGTTTCAATCATTTGTGCAATACTTCAGAAAAACAGGTTATCGCTAGTCCCCTTATGGGTTCTACTTATAAAAATAGGTTTTAATTCTATCTACCTTAAGGGTTCTAGATAAAATTGGTCTCCTTTGTACGATTCTTTAGAATAACAGGCTGAATCTAGAACCCTTATAGGATCTAATTATATCTAATTGTAAAACTAGGTTCTAATTATATCTACCTTAAGTGTTCTAGATATAGTTAGACTCTTTGGACACTTTTAGAAAAAAAACAGGTCAAATCTAGAACCCTTAAATATCCCGGATATAATTTGACTCTTTTGCATGCTTTTAGAAAAAAAATTGGGGTAAATCGAGAACCCTGAAGCGATCTAGACAGAATTTAACTATCTGTTGCATGTATAAAATAACTTGTTAAATCCAGAACCAGGTGTTCTACATATAATTTGACTCTTTTGAATCCTTTTAGAAAAGCGTGTTAAATCTAGAACCCTTAAGTGATCTAGAAGAAACTTGACTTTTGTATGTCTTTAGAAAAACAGTTCAAATTGAGAACCTGTAAATGATGTAGATGTAATTTGTAATTTTTTACACTTCTTTAGAAACACAGGCATAATCTAGAACCCATAAATGTTCTAGAATAAATTTAATTCTTTAGTGTGCTTTTAGAAAAACAGGATAAATCTAGAACCTTTAAGGAGATATTTTGTCTCATTTGTACATTTTTAGGAAAAAAAGTGTTAAATCTTGAACTTTAAGTTTTTCATTTTGTCTCTCTTGGGGAATACAGAGTTCTATGTCAGACAAAGGTTGAAGCAAAGAACCTTTCTAGAACCCCTTTTCTCTAAAAATGCACATTCATATCTATCTATCTATCTATCTATCTATCTATCTATCTATTTTTTTGCATATTACAGAATGATCATGTGACATGTTTTTATGTTTTCTTTGGATCTTTTTTTCCCCACAACACAAACTACTAAAACTTTTGGCACCTACACACAAGAACTGTGCTTTTTCCATTGGCCTTGAGTTCCAAAGGTTCCAGTGACCTGATGTTTAGTACCTGCTCAACACCAGCAGGAACAAATGCTGTGTAAAAACCAAAACACATATTTCTGACTTGGAATTTTTTACATGGGAAGTCGGAATGGTGTCCTGAATCCCAGGTTCAGCATATGACATCATATCAAGATATCTTCTCACTCCATAAACACTAACAGCTTCATTAGGAGCTGGTTGAAAATATTTCCGATTTCTTCACGTTTTGTGGTATTTTGCCTCATTTAACAATAATTTATTAAAGTTGTGTGTAAATGTTTCTGTAAGTTGAATCAAACTATACATTTTCCCCCAGATTTTATCCAGAGTTTATCACTGCGACCGTGTGATTGTGTGATTTGAAGGCGTTCCACACTCCGCTCCACTGACACCTCAGGTTAATCTGCTTCGCTCTTGCCGTCAGTGTGTGAAAGAACCCCGGGGGCCTTCGTCCTGGAACACGGCGTGTTTTCAGGGAGGTGGGAGGGGTTTAGCAGGGTTTTACCCGGGCCCAGACAACCCACAGGGGTCACGGGGTCAAACGCAAAAGTGACAATGTGGATAATTGGCGGCTAAAGATAATGGCCTGCTGATTGAGATCAATTACTTTCCATGGACGGAGAGGGAAAAACAGTGAGCTGAACTCTGACCCCGCAAGATGTCTACTGCTGCAGAACAGTGAGGCATGACGGAGAGAGAGAGAGAGAGAGAGAGAGAGGGAGCTCGCACACACACATACACACACACACACACACACACACACACACACACTCGAGCATTGATGGCCCCATTGTATATGAAAATAAGTCATCATGAAACACAGAGCAATTCAGACACATACAAAAGAGATGACACGCTACTTAACCTGCTCTTAAGGGTTCTAGATACAATTTGACTCTTTTGTACACTTTTAGAAAAAAGGATTAATCTAGAACACTTAAGATTTTTAGATATAAGTTGATCATCTTGCACACTTCTTTAGAAAAGCACATTAAATCGAGAACCATAAAAAACATTTCTAACCATTAAGTGTTCTAGATCTAAGTTGACTTGTGTACATGTCTTCAGAAAGATAAGCTAAATCTAGAACCCTTAAAAGTTCTAGATGAGATGTGAGTGTTTTGCACGTCTTTAGAAAAATATGTTTAATCTAGGAAGCTTAGGTTTAATCTAGAACCCTTAAGTGTTCTATACATAATCTGGATCTTTTATACGCCTTTAGAAAAATAGAAACAATCGAGAACCTTAAATTGTTCTAGATATAATTTGAATTTTGTATACTGCTGCAGAAAAACAACTTACCCTTACGTGTTCTAGATAAAATTAGTCTGTTTTGTACATTTTTATTTAAAAAATATATTAAATCTAGAAAGCTTAGGTTTAATCTAGAACCCTTGAGTGTTCTAGATATAATTTGGGACTTTTATACACTTTTAGGAAAATAGGTTCAATCTAGAACCTTAAATTTTTCTAGGTATAATTTGATGCCCTTTTACACTTTTAGGAAAAAAGTTAAATCTAGAACCTTTAAGAGTTCTACATATAATTTGACTCATTTGTACATTTCTTTAGAACAATACGAGGTAAATCTAGAACCTGTAAATGTTTTAGATATAATATGACTCTATTGTATACTTTGAGATAAATAGGTTCAGTCTAGAACCTTAAGGGTTCTTCGGTTTATCCCAAGTAGAAGTCCTATAGGAAGTATCCTGCATTATAGAAGAAAACAGCTAGAAGAACCCGCTTTTCTCCAATTAATCTTTTTTTTTTTTTAACACAAAACGGTCATGTGACATGTTTTTCCACAACGCAAAGTCTTGACAATCCAAAACTTTTGGCACCTGCACATTAGAAGACATTAGAACTGTGTTTTGTTTCTTTTTCGATTGGCCTCTGCATCAGTTCCAAAGGTTCCAATAGTACCGACTCCTTCATACGCTTCTTTAGAAAAAAACAGGTATCATTAGATATGATGAGTCTTTTTTTTTTAAACACTTTTAGAAATATGGTTTAAATCTAGAACCTTAAGCATTCTACAGTTCGTCCCTCTCAGGGAATCAGACAGGGTTCCACACAGAACCTTTTTATGATGATAAGATTGCTTCACTATACAAATAATCCTTGAAAAACCATTTTTTAAAGTGTACTTTTCTTTTTTCCTGTTCTTGATATGTGAGCATCTTTTACACCTCTTTAGAAAACCAGGATAAATCTAGAACCTTTAAGTGTTTAGATGTAACTTGACTTTTTTTGCATGCGTCTTTAGAAAAGTGGGTTAAATCTAGATCCTTTAAGTTGTTGTAGATACAGTATAGTTTGACTTTTTATGCACTTTTAGGAAAACAGGCTCAATCTAGAACCCATAAGTGTTAGAACCCTTAAATTGTTCAAGATATGATTTGACACTTTTTTACTTTTATTTAGAAAAACATGTTAAAATGTTAAAATAAGTCTTTTCTACCCTTTTAGAAGAAGAGGTTAAACCTTGAACCTTAAGCATTCTTCAGTTTGTCCCTCTCAGGGAATGCAGTGTTCTCTGTCACACAGGGTTCCACATAGAACCAATTTATGATGATAAGATCACTTCGCTTTAAAAAAAAAAAAAAAAAAAAAAAAAAAAAAAAAAAAAAAAAAGTACATTTCTTTATGCTGTTCACATAATTGGTTTATCCTGCACCATTTTTTCTATGGGACATTTTCCTACAACACAAAGTACCAAAAGTTTTGGCACCCACACACTAGAACTGTTCCAAAGGTTCCAGTGTCATGATTTTTTGGGGACCTGCTGAACATCAACACCAACAAGAAGTCATTCAGTGACAAAAAAATGCAAAGCATGAAGCTATTATTGTAACGTCAGATAATTCAAAGCATTTGCATCTGACGACTGTCTATGAACGTGTGACGCACGGCGTTTGCGTTTTAAACAGAGATATGACTAGCGGCACATCGGGCGCTCTGTAAACTCGGGTTCTCTTGGGACATCACATTAGATCCCTGATAAACATGGAAAATCCATTCAAATGAAAGAAGTTTACAAAAGTGCCGTGTCTGTGTTTCCTCAAGCAAAAGCTACACACTGACTCAAATTCAGAGTTTGTTTATAATAAACACACTTCAAACACTTAGACAATGTGTCATGCATGATATTTAAAAGATATCACTCACGATTTTTATTGATAATTGATGCAAATGCACTGTAGGAGGGTCAAAAAAAATCTTATGAATGCTTTTTTTCTATTAAAAAAGCGCAATTGTGACAATTTATTTATTACAAAATGGCGGATGCTCTACATAAACGGATTGAAAAACATATAATCTTTTAATAATTAACAAGAGTAGTCTTGTGGTACTTTATAAAAGGAATAAAATACTTCAAGACATGCTGTGACACACTCACTCCACAACATTTACATTAAAGTGGGCGTCGGCTTCAGACACAACAATCCATTCAACCTTATTTTTTGGAAAATGATCAGGAAGCTTATGTGTGACCTGAAGCCTATGTCGGATTTTTGAGAATGACCACGACATCATCATCATCATCATCATCATCATCATCTTTGCTGTTTGTCCCATGAGGCTGTCATATTTCCCATCAGCCACTACACCTCACCGGATCACGTCACATGACCTAGTTCATGTTTTTTTATGTCTACGTTTACTTTTTCTCTGTAGTTCAAGTTTCATTAAAATACAAATCTGCACTTGTATCTGCCTCCTCTGCAAATCCCTGATAGAGGCACTGACAGCTTTTTGAGGTGGATAGTGGATTTAAAATATTATCACAGTGACATGACAAGAGTTAAGGCTGAAAAATATTTGAGAAAAAGAATAAAAATAACGGAAATGTGTGGAAATTGGAGGGAAAGTGTTAGGTGTTGAAGACAGAAGACAAAATAGTACCTCATTGGAAGAAAGTTGAAGAATATTGTCCAGGAATCAGCAGCAGATGCAGAGAAAGTGACGTGATTATGGAGAAGAGACGTGAGATAAATATAGTCCCGTGTTTACAAAGTACATTTCACACACACAGTACAAGCCCTTTCGCGAATCTTGAAAGAAAAAAAAAAAAAAAAAAAAAAAAAAAAGCAGAAAGGCTGCATATGTGAAAGATGTAAAGCTTGAACACTCCCAGGAAAGTTACACATACAGACATATAAAGTCCTGGGATTTTACTGAGAAAGAGATTTACACACAATTATTTATCCACACAATTCTTTTCACACACAGTTATTCATACACACACATTTTAAAGGTAGATATGAAAGGACGAAACTTGTTTAAGAACTAAAACTGTTGTTATATTCACAAAATGGAGGTTTTAAACTCTGAACCGTACTCCGGCCCTCTACATCTCGGGATCGATACGCACTTTGACACACATGTGTAATACACACGTCAGCAAGTGTGTGTGGGACGGCTGCTCCACTTCCCCTTCTGAATAAAACATTCAAATCCAATAGGTGCGTCTGTGATGCAATCATACAATGAGCTCTTTCTCCTGTGCCTACTTTACATGCTGGAGGTTCCTTAGTGCCCCCCCACACACACACACACACACACACACACCTCATCTGACACACTGACTGAGGTCACATAACATTGGAAACACATATGTGCATGCACACACACACACACACACACATACAAACATAAGGAATAAAGCACATACTGTTAAAGGAAAATAATTAAGCGACAGGGTGGAGTGATGAAGCAGAGCTACTCTTACCACCCTGAAGTTGATTATTTTTCTATAACAGCATGTTCTGAAGTGTTTTATTCCCCTTATACCACAGCAATTTTCCAGTGATGACCATTTTTATTTATTAAAGCATGATGTCATACTTTTTATCGGTTTATAGTTACATATAATGTGCATAGTAACACTCCAGTGAGATATGTGTATATATATATATATATATATATATATATATATATATATATATATATATACATATACATATATATATATACACACATACAATTGTAGTGGATTCCTTTAATGTATATATATATCATTAATATATATATATATCATTAATATATATATATATATATATATATATATATATATATATATATATATATATATATATATCAAAGGAATCCACTACAATTGTTATTAAAAAGGTGGAAATATAGAAAAGATCAAATGAAAGTAACACTTTTTCTTGCTAACAGTTGATCAATTAAGAGATTTTTGAACCTTATCTCATGAAATGAGAATAAATTCACAATATATACACTATGAAGTTGCATTTCTTTCAGTTTCATATGAATAAAGTAGTAGGAAGAAAATAAGAAGTACAAAAAATAAGAAGTACAAAAAAATAAGAAATACAAAAAAATAACTCCGCCCCTAATCTTACACAAAAAGGCCAGGTCTAGAACCGTGAGGAGTTCTTCAGCTTGTCCTTCTGGAGGTTGCGTCTGTGTAGAACCCTATCAGAATGCTTTACTAATAATTCTTACCCACCCAAAATGTATGGATGAGAATTAATTTTCAGAGGAAAAATCCATTTGGAGTAAGAAAAAAAAATCTAAACAAAACACGGTTCTTCATAGCACCCTTAATGGTGTATGGTTCTTTTAATTGTCACATACGCAGTTATTTACAGGGTAGAACACTGATACAGTTATTTACAGGGTAGAACACTGATACAGTTATTTACGGGGTAGAACACTGATACAGTTATTTACAGGGTAGAACACTGATACAGTTATTTACAGAGTAGAACACTGATACAGTTATTTACAGGGTAGAACACTGATACAGTTATTTACAGAGTAGAACACCGATACAGTTATTTACGGGGTAGAACACCGATACAGTTATTTACGGGGTAGAACACCGATACAGTTATTTACGGGGTAGAACACCGATACAGTTATTTACAGGGTAGAACACTGATACAGTTATTTACAGGGTAGAACACTGATACAGTTATTTACAGGGTAGAACACCGATACAGTTATTTACGGGGTAGAACACCGATACAGTTATTTACGGGGTAGAACACCGATACAGTTATTTACGGGGTAGAACACTGATACAGTTATTTACGGGGTAGAACACCGATACAGTTATTTACAGGGTAGAACACCGATACAGTTATTTACAGGGTAGAACACCGATACAGTTATTTACGGGGTAAAACACTGATACAGTTATTTACGGGGTAGAACACTGATACAGTTATTTACAGAGTAGAACACTGATACAGTTATTTACGGGGTAGAACACTGATACAGTTATTTACAGGGTAGAACACCGATACAGTTATTTACAGGGTAGAACACCGATACAGTTATTTACAGGGTAGAACACCGATACAGTTATTTACAGGGTAGAACACCGATACAGTTATTTACAGGGTAGAACACTGATACAGTTATTTACAGGGTAGAACACTGATACAGTTATTTACAGGGTAGAACACTGATACAGTTATTTACAGAGTAGAACACCGATACAGTTATTTACAGGGTAGAACACCGATACAGTTATTTACAGGGTAGAACACCGATACAGTTATTTACGGGGTAGAACACCGATACAGTTATTTACAGGGTAGAACACCGATACAGTTATTTACGGGGTAGAACACCGATACAGTTATTTACAGGGTAGAACACCGATACAGTTATTTACGGGGTAGAACACTGATACAGTTATTTACAGGGTAGAACACCGATACAGTTATTTACAGGGTAGAACACTGATACAGTTATTTACAGGGTAGAACACTGATACAGTTATTTACAGGGTAGAACACCGATACAGTTATTTACAGGGTAGAACACTGATACAGTTATTTACAGGGTAGAACACTGATACAGTCATTTACAGGGTAGAACACCGATACAGTTATTTACAGAGTAGAACACTGATACAGTCATTTACAGGGTAGAACACCGATACAGTTATTTACAGGGTAGAACACTGATACAGTTATTTACAGGGTAGAACACCGATACAGTCATTTACTGGGTAGAACACCGATACAGTTATTTACAGGGTAGAACATGTAGTGAAATGCTGAGTGGAGGACACTGAAAAAAACACTAATGTGCTGATAAATGAATGAGAAGATGGTGAGCACTGAAATAAATGGCTAAATTCGAGGTCAGAATAGTGAGACACGCCTCCGTTTTGCATAACTCCGCCCCTTTTGCATAACTCTCGCTCAATTTGTGAAAGTCTGGTGTTACATCTGAGGTCTGCGATGTAACCTGACATGATTATGTAACATCCTCATGCTCTGTAATGCATTATGAATATAACTGTAACTACTTCTGAGCATTTACTATACACACTAAAGCCACGCAGTATAAGACATTCTATACGCTACTTAACATATTATTTGTAATGCATAATGATTGCAGGATCCAGAGGAAGTGATACAAGGTATTTTATAAAGACGTGTGTGTGTGTGTGTGTGTGTGTGTGTGTGTGTTTGTATATTTGTTTAGCTCCTGTGTAGAGAATTTAATTTAAACTCATATAAATGCCAAGCTCAATTACAGCGAAAACCTCAAATGAGTGTTGGTTTCATGGAACAAACATCTCTCTCTCTCTCTCTCTTTCTCTCTCTCTCTCTCTCTCTCAGTTTGCTCGTGTCTGTGCCGTGTTAAAGAACAAGGTGAGCCGTTCGCTCTGGTATGTTTTGCCGCTGGTTATCTGAGCTCAACAGAGATCTCTGTCATGTTTATACACACCGCAACAGGCATACAAGATGATCCTGTGTGTGTGTGTGTGTGTGTGTGTGTGTGAGAGAGAGTCTGTCTGCCTGTCTGATCTCTACATGTCTGTAGCAGTATTCAAATAGAGCACACTCTTAAAACGAGATCTAGCACCTCTCAGGGTTCTTAGGTTTGTTATGTTTCAAAATTTGAACCTTTTTTTTTCTAGAAAGCTGAACAAGCTCTGAGTAGCCATTTTTGTAATAGATAGATACAGTAGATAGATAGATAGATAGATAGATAGATAGATAGATAGATAGATAGAGTCTGTAGCTTTTGTAGTATTGTTGAGAAATGAATAGAGGTGCTAGATTTACTCTGTTGTTGTAATGAGTAGAATTCTACTTGGATGAGATTTAATAGGGAACTTGAGTACATTTGTAAACACAAAAATCAACATTTACTTTATTAATTTTGCTATTTTTTATTCTTTGGCTGAATCCCAAATGCTGTTCTACTGCAACGTGTGGTTAGAGCCAAGACACAAGTATGTAAACTCAGTATACGCTTTACTGGGATGAATGCATGAATCATAATCAAGAGTGTATATACAAAATACCGGCAGGTAGAGTCAAATAGGGATATTTCATAATCAATATCAAAAACAGGCAAAGGTCCAAACCAGGATTGAAACAGAACTCTGAGAAAAACCACCAAATTAAAGTAACTAACTGCACAATAAAACTTTGCAATGCTATAAAGAAACAGCGGGATGAACATACACACACTAATCAAGCACTAACACAGAACAGGTGCACACAATCAGATAACAAACCAGTAGCAGGACAGAGGAGGAGACAGGACTAGAACAGAAACCAAAACAAAAAACAAGCACATGGCATTCATCGCCATGGGAACCAATAGGGGAAACTGGGACAACTACGTTATACCCTATGTAGTGAGCATATAGACACTTAGGGAGAATAATCAGTTTGAAGTAGAACCTCGTTAGAGAGCTAAGAACCTTTAACTATCGAGGGGATCCTTTGTCCCTGTGTGTTTAAGCTGTTTTATCTGCAAGGAATAAAACACTGTGTGTTCTGTTGTTATAGGAAAATAATCAACAAAGGGGGTGGGGTAATGAATCGGACTTACTAGGGCCTTTCTCACCACACGAACCTTTTCATAGTACCTGAACTATTTGTGGAACTACCCACTTTTTGGCATTTTCGCACCTTTGGAACTGGGTGCGATTTTAGTACCGGACTGCCTTTTTCGAGAACCAAATTAGCTCCTACTCCAGAGCAGGGTCTAACCAGCACAACTGGTACTATCCGTGACGTAAGTAGACGTTGATTGGCCAAACGCGTACGAAAACGCCCTCACCCGCCGTGATTTAAAACGCCGTGTAAACGTATTGTAGTGTCGATTTATTTCGCAAGTATGGAGAACAGGGATAGATGGACGCGAGACACAACAAAAACACAGCTCCGATCACAGCGTCCTCCATCCTCCACTTGTTTATGTTGTTCTTCTTTGTTTCCGTTGTTGAACGCCGTGCATAAATGACGTCACTGTCGACCGGCTTACGTCACTTCCTAGTGCCCGCTGTCGGTGTGAATGCAACCCTTTAAACAGTACTGGGAAATAGTTCAGGCAAAATCGCCCAGTACTTTAGTCCTGTAAACTTAGTTCTGGAACTAAAGCGGTGCGAAAGGCCCTACTGTTACTATCCTGAAATTGTTTATCTTCCCTTAACGACATAACTTTTATCCATTTAAAGTTACATTTCATGTTGAAATGTAAACCTTCTGTATGTGTGACACACGTTAATACATGATAGTTCATTATTTATTTATTCATTTTTAATAGCTTTAACATCATCATCACTCCTTGTTCCATCCCATGTAAGGAGTATTTGTGGATTTTTTTTAATAACCAAATACTTTCTTACTTAGCCTAATCATATAACAATGACTATGTTTATATACATAAGCGTAAGATTTTTGGCTTCTAGGTGTCTGGTAATAATATTTAATAGGGAATAGAGCGCGTACAAACTATTACACATGTACAAACTTCAGGAATTATATTTATACATCATTACATATGTACAGTATAAACACACCAGAATCTGTACAATAAAGACTTAGTCATGTCCACCATTTTGTACACTGATGTACTAACCCCCACAGTCGTAAGTATGATGTATGTATGTATGCATGTATGTATGATCATATGTATAGGTGACCTTTGACCTGACCTGGAGGAGGCTCGGGTGAGTTTTTGATCTGGAGGAGGACACTGATCGAGACGCAGAGCGATCCATCGATTCTCATCACGAGCCGAGGAAGAGCCGAGCGCCTGATTACGACTGATGGAGCCACACCAGGAAGGCCTGAGGGTGTGTGTGCGCATGTGTAGTGTGTGTAGTGTGTGCGTGTGTGTGTGTGTGATGTGTAGTATGGGGACCCCCTGCAGCTTTGAAGCAAACGAGATGAATATCGGATCATGTTTACATTTTAATTTGGTGCCCGATGGTAAGAAGATTGGCTACAAATTGAAAAATGAAGATCAGGTGTGGGAATCTGTGTGTGTGTGTTCTTTCCTGACTAATCAGGGACATGCAGAGAGAACTTAGCACCTGTGCCCCCTATAACACACACACACACACACACACACTTTGCTAAGCACAGGTGGAAGTACACTGAGTCAGCTCTGCATTTCATACATGAGCCAGATCCTATAAAACTCCTTCTATTCTTCCTTGTCACATATTTAAGAAAGCCATAACTGTGTTTATGGACGACCGTTTTGTGTGTGTGTGTGTGTGTGTGTGTGTGTGTGTGTGGAGGCAGGTCACAGGCCTTGCGAGCGCTGCCTTGTGGGACAGGAACATCTTGATTTCATTAAAGAGAGGTGGAACCCCAATCATCTGTTCAGTCAATCAGCGTGTGCAGGAGAGAGGATGGAGCGCTGAGAGGCTGAGAGAAGATACGATTAGAAACACTGATCCTGAGAGAAATACTGAGAGTGAGACAGCTACTACTGAGAGTGAGACAGCTACTACTGGAGTGAGACATCTAATACTGAGAGTGAGACAGCTACTACTGGAGTGAGACATCTAATACTGAGAGTGAGACAGCTACTACTGAGAGTGAGACAGCTACTACTGGAGTGAGACATCTAATACTGAGAGTGAGACAGCTAATACTGAGAGTGAGACAGCTAAACACTGAGAGTGAGACAGCTAATACTGGAGTGAGAGAGCTAACACTGGAGTGAGACAGCTAATCACTGAGAGTGAGCGAGCTAATAATGAGAGTGAGACAGCTAAACACTGAGAATGAGACAACTAATACTGAGAGTGAGACAGGTAATACTGAGAGTGAGACAGCTAATACTGAGGATGAGGCAGCTAAACACTGAGAGTGAGACAGCTAACACTGAGAGTGAGACAGCTAATAATGAGAGTGAGACAGCTAAACACTGAGAGTGAGACAGCTAAACACTGAGAGCGAGACAGGTAATACTGAGAGTGAGACAGCTAATACTGAGGATGAGGCAGCTAAACACTGAGAGTGAGACGGCTAATACTGAGAGTGAGACAGCTAATACTGAGAGTGAGACAGTTAATACTGGAGTGAGACAGCTAATACTGAGGGTGAGACAGCTAATACTGAGGGTGAGACAGCTAAACACTGAGAGTGAGACAGCTAACACTGAGAGTGAGACAGCTAAACACTGAGAGTGAGACAGCTAATACTGAGAGTGAGACAGCTAACACTGAGAGTGAGACAGGTAATACTGAGAGTGAGACAGCTAATACTGAGAGTGAGACAGCTAACACTGAGAGTGAGACGGCTAATACTGAGAGTGAGACAGCTAACACTGAGAGTGAGACAGCTAAACACTGAGAGTGAGACGGCTAGCACTGAGAGTGAGACGGCTAACACTGAGAGTGAGACAGCTAAACACTGAGAGTGAGACAGCTAACACTGAGAGTGAGGCAGCTAAACACTGAGAGTGAGACAGGTAATACTGAGAGTGAGACAGCTAATACTGAGGATGAGGCAGCTAAACACTGAGAGTGAGACGGCTAATACTGAGAGTGAGACAGCTAATACTGAGGATGAGGCAGCTAAACACTGAGAGTGAGACAGCTAACACTGAGAGTGAGACAGCTAAACACTGAGAGTGAGACAGCTAATACTGAGAGTGAGACAGCTAAACACTGAGAGTGAGACAGCTAAACACTGAGAGTGAGACAGCTAATACTGAGGATGAGACAGCTAACACTGAGAGTGAGACAGCTAAACACTGAGAGTGAGACAGCTAATACTGGAGTGAGAGAGCTAATACTGGAGTGAGACAGCTAATACTGAGAGTGAGACAGCTAACACTGAGAGTGAGACAGCTAAACACTGAGAGTGAGACAGCTAACACTGAGAGTGAGACAGCTAAACACTGAGAGTGAGACAGCTAACACTGAGAGTGAGACAGCTAACACTGAGAGTGAGACAGCTAAACACTGAGAGTGAGACAGCTAATACTGGAGTGAGAGAGCTAATACTGGAGTGAGACAGCTAATACTGAGAGTGAGACAGCTAAACACTGAGAGTGAGACAGCTAAACACTGAGAGTGAGAGAGCTAATACTGGAGTGAGACAGCTAATACTGAGAGTGAGACAGCTAACACTGAGAGCAAGACAGGTAATACTGAGAGTGAGACAGCTAATACTGAGAGTGAGACAGCTAAACACTGAGAGTGAGACAGCTAAACACTGAGAGTGAGACAGCTAAACACTGAGAGTGAGAGAGCTAATACTGGAGTGAGACAGCTAATACTGAGAGTGAGACAGCTAATACTGAGAGTGAGACAGCTAACACTGAGAGCAAGACAGGTAATACTGAGAGTGAGACAGCTAATACTGAGAGTGAGACAGCTAAACACTGAGAGTGAGACAGCTAATACTGGAGTGAGAGAGCTAACACTGGAGTGAGACAGCTAATACTGAGAGTGAGACAGCGAACACTGAGAGTGAGACAGCTGAACAGCTGACCTGGTTGCATCATGGGTGTGATCTTTCTAGAAGAAATTTTTCTCTCTATCGCAGTCTTTCTGTCTGTCTCTCTCTGTCAATGTCTCTTTATCTCTTTATGTCTCTGTCTCTCCCACTGTCTCCATCTCTCTCTTCTTCTATCCCTCCATCAGTGTCTGTCTCTGTTCTCACTCTGTTTTTCCTCTCACTCTGTCTCTATGTTTGTCTTTCAAATTCTGTCTCTATCACTCTGATTTTCTCTCTCTTTCTCTCTATTTGTTTATCTCTTTCTGTCAGGGTCTCTCTGCCTCTGATCTCACTCTATCTGTCTTTCTTTTTTGATGTCTCTCTGACTCTCTCTCTCTCTCTTTTCCTTTCTCTCTATCACTGTCTCTCCTTCTCTTTCTGTCTCTCTAACAGTATCTGTCTCCCTCTCTGTCCATTTCTTCCTGTCTCTCTGTCCATCTTTCTCTCTCTCTCTCTGCCTCTCTGTCTCTCTCAGTCTATCTCTCTGGCAGTTTATCATTTTCTCTGTCCTCCTTTCTCCCTCTCTCTCTCCTTCTCCCTCACACACACACACACACACACACACACACACCTTCCTGCTGTCACTCACAATCTGCTGAACCTGATCTCTGGCCATTTCCCACAGACCTCTCGCTCACACACACTTTTTCCCACACAGACAAAGTTACACACTTATATAATGTAAAATGAGCACATGGAGCTCTGAGATACTGTTGTCTCATTTTCTAATTTATACATCACAAAAATCACAATTCATTAGCATTAATACTACTGTACTTAAACGTCTCATATTATTTTAGTATAAGCTGACCAAAATATTTACCTGAAAGAAACCCAACAGTATTTCCAGCCTGTGAACGCTGCAGAAAAATGTATTAAAAAAAAAATAATAAAAAATTATACTCTAAAAATGTAATAAACTCCAAAACAAACAAGCATTACAAAAAGCAGAATTTAATAAGACATACTACTAATTTCCAGGTTGTCATGGTTACTATTTTATCAAAGTTGTAAGTCTAATTTTTAAACCTAAACCACCAGAAAGTGAAAACAAGGAATAAATAATCTTAGAACTTCTAGCTTTTCTAGCTTTAATATTAATTCATTGATGTGATTAATACTTTCATCTTACACACTCTTTAGGAAGAATGTTCAGGAATAAAATAGCTGTAATACATTGATGTGAATACATCTTAGTTAAAAAAAAAAAAAAAAAAATCACATCAAACAAATAATTAAGTCAGGGTGTTTTTTTTTTTAATTTATTCTTTTTTTTTTTTTTTTTAGCATATTAGAGGTGTAACACGGTCTCTCTATCTGTATCTGTATCTGTATCTCTTTAGTGCTTCAAATATCCTTAACTGCATTCAGGCGTCAACTGTAAGTGGGTGTGGCCTAATCAGGACTTTTATTTGTTATTGTTGTTTGCTTTTTTTGCTTTATTTTGGAAAAAGAAGTATTTTTTTTCCACTCACAACACCAAAAAAAACAAAGAATTTGCAGAACATAATTTTATTCAACTTCATTTAACTCCTGAGCTTGTAGAGTTCCTCAGCCTCAGCTACATCACTCGAGTTCATAACAGCTATCCAAAATCTAATGCGACTGAGTAAGCTAGGGAACTACTGTCAAGCTGTTGTTTATAGTCAACAACAATATCCCGGAGCCTGTCCCAGGGGACTTGGGGGAACAAGGTGAGGGACACCATGGACAGGGTACCAACACATCACAGGGCACAATCACACACCGTGGACAATTTGGAAATGCTAACCAGCTTATAACCCATGACTTTAGACTGCAAACTCCACACACAGATCAGACGCGGGAATCGAACCCCAACCCCAGAGGTGCGAGACAAACGCACTAACCACAAAGCCACCCCAATGAAGAAAATGCACAGTTTAATATTTTTAAACAAAAACATTTTTGGAGACTGTGCATGGCGCAACATCTCCATAACGAAAGCATATTTCTTTTGTCAGTTTCTGGCCAGAGTTTCTAGAAATATTGTATCTTGTATTTTGGAAACTAATAGTGTGCCTTCTTTTCATATCTGTATCTGTTTAGAAATCATTATTTTTATGATGAATAATCATATTCGTGTTATATCGCTAATGAAAATAGACATACTGTATAATTACATGCACAAACATCAAGAACCTTTTGATAGCCAAGTGAGAAAGCAGCTAATGAAAACATGCCAAAACACGTTAATACGTGCAGCTGAAAGATTCGATCTGGATTAGAGGAAAGTCTAGTTCTTATTATAATCATCCTTATCATTATCATTATAATTAGTATAATTACAGTCTTTGTGATTATATACAGTTAGTGGCTATAATGATTGGTCACGATGTCTACACACACACTCACACACACACACACATTTCGCTTGTTTCCCACACTGTCCCCAAGCCCTATCCTGATGTTATTGTGTGATTAACGCTGCAGTGACTCAGCCCTAATCTGTCCAAACACACGTGTAGTTCCCAAACACACACACACACACACACACACACGTCCCCGGTGAGCAGCGTCACGGCAACACCTGACTCCTGTGCTGCTGTGTTGTTTTTAATGGACGCCGTGTGTCCCAGCGGTAGGGGGGCTGTTCAGACAGCAAGGGACGCACTGATACAAACCTCACTTCCTGTTTTCTTTCACACTCTTATCACAGATTTTCACAGCCTCCCCTCTCTCTGCAGGGCGAACAAAAAAAAAATAAATGTTTTTTTTTTTTTTTTGCACCGTTTCATAAGCGGCTTTTTTGTAACTTGTGGAAGTCACATGCCATTAAATCAAAAAGAAAAAAAAAAAAAATCACATGCAACTTATTTGCACTGAATATAAATGTCTCGTCACAGACACATGAGATACGTCAACATATCAAGCTTTCTCTATACGGCTTTGTAGGTGTAACGTAATTTAGCCACGCCCACATTGCCACTACGCTATTTGGAAAGAACTCAATATATGTTCAATACTGTTAACTCATTTTTTAAACATTTTGAGCTTATTCTTGTGTAATTTAGTGCTTTTCACAACATATGGCTAGACTTCGAAAGCTTACGAAATACGTTGTTTTCTTCTTAAATTTTAGCCTCTCGTTTATCTGTACTATTTTCCAGAGTTCATCGCAGACACTTTACACGGAGACACTTTAATATAACAAATAGTACTAATAATTACAAACTTTTTAACCTTTTTTTTTTTTAACGTTAACCGTAAGCCTTGTGACACCTAATGCAATACTGAGAATCTTTGTCACCTCCGCGGCCAATCAGAAATGTGGAGAAACAACCAATCATCATCGGAGTTTTTGTGAATAAGGGTATTTGCGGGAGCGTTTTTAGAAAGTGGCTTAGCCAAGTTAGCTAAGTTGTGTAGCTTAGCCAAGATTTTATGCAGAGTCTCTGTAGCTAATGAAGTACTGTGCGCTACATTGCGCTACTACAACTCGCAAAATACTGTATATAACAAAATACATTAGCTACCTAGCTATATGTATGCAAAACTGCAACAAAAATAATAATAAAAAAGTGTGTGTGTGTGTGTGTGTTTTATATATATATACACATACACACACATTTTTTCATTTTTGTTGCATTTTTGCATACATATATATTATATATATGTATGCATGCAAAGATGTGTGTGTGTATATGTGTGTGTGTGTGTGTGTCTGTAGTCATACTATGACGTCTGAGGATGATTTTGCATTTGTTATTTCTATTTTTCTACATAATCTCCACTTTCCAGTGCTTAACAAGTGTCTGGATTCCTCTAGGAAATAAAATCAGATTCAATTCTAACTTATGTCACAATTTCAAAGTTTTCATTTGACTCACATTTACATTTATAAAGTGCTACATATAAGTTGTATGAGAACATTTTTTCCTATGAGACTGAGTTGGATAAAATTGCATTGCAGTATCGTAACTATGAAATAATTACAGCTCTGAGGCTGATAAGATGGAGTCTGTGCTCAACACTGGGGTTACAGCCATATTGTAAAACGAGTGACGAGAAACGGCATGACTCCCACAATGCTGTTTGTTCAGAGTCATTTCAAAGAGTATTCCCTTAAGCTCATTACTTAATTACACAAAAATTAATACTCTAGAAGACTTTCAAAGTGTCATAAAGTGGTTAAATGGACACAAGTGTAGGTTTGCTGGTTTTATATTAAAACCAGTGTTGCAGATGAACAGATGTGAGACAGGCTAATAGTTTAAAATAATAATAATAATAATAATAATAATAATAATAATAATAATAATAATAATAATAATAATAATAATAATAATTGATTAATTACTCAGGGTTTGGGCCTCCTCACAGACACAATGCTGGAGTGAGACGTCACAACGTCACTCTGAGAGGTTATTTAAGAGGAGTAGTGTGATTGCAAACAGGTGAATGCCATTCGTAATCAGGTGACCTTATCATGTGATAAGCTTATGCAATGGGGTTGGGGGGCTAAGGATTGTGGGAGTTGTAGTCTGAGGCTTGAAACAAGGTTTGGGATTTGAAAATACATCCATGAGCATAGACATTTTGTCCTGGAATTAAATTAAAGATTCAAGTTGTTAACATTAACTGTAAATGTGTTTTAGTAATTTATTTGTTTGTTTAAGCTTCATTTTTTTAGTTTTTAATTAAAAACATACAGATTATTTTTAATCGATTTAATCTATTTCATAGATTTAGTGTGTCCTCTATTCATGGTACCATATGTATTCAAACAAGATGTTTCAGTTTTATCCTTTAATTCATATAAATATTAAATTGTATTGCCAGTACATTTTAGGTTTAAAAATTAAAAAAAAAAAAAAAAAATTGCACACCTATTCTGTTAATCAAATATCTTAACTTTTCCTTTAGTTTCCTTTAGTCCACGCAGAAAAGAGCTACACTGGAAGAATGACCGGGTTCATTATATCATTATATAGAATTTTGCAACCAAAAAATACTAAAAAAAAAAAAAAAATCTCTTCAATAACTTCCTAAGTAAATTTAGGCAAAAGAAAAAGGCCAAAAAAAAATTTAAGTCTGTTGCCTTCAGTGGGTTTATTGCAAACTGATCCATATCAACCGATTCATATCAACTAATTTGTACTGACTGATTCATATCACCTGATTTATATCAACTGATTCATATCAAGTGTTTTATATCAATTAATTCATATCAAGTGTTTTATATCGACTAATTCATATCAACTGCTGCATATTAACTGCTTCATATGAACTGATTCACATCAACTGACTGATATCAACTGACTGAGTCATTTCAACTGATTCATATGAATTGAATTATATCAATTGAGTCATATCAACTTGTCTGTCATCAACAGATTCATATTAATCGATGAGTATCCCAGAGAGCAGATTATTTAAGTGAATATAAACAGATTGGATGAAAATCCTATATTTTTACAGTTACCAGTTCATGTGAATGTTTTTGTATTTTCTTACATTTAGTGAAAATGTGTGTCATATAGATATCTTCATACTGTCTGAACATTTAAAACGTGTGTGTATAATATAATATAATATAATATAATGGAACCCGCCGGTCTCTCTGTATGTGTGTGTGAACTCTCAGTAGCAGGCCGCTCTTTGCGGCGGGGTGTGGAGGTCCAGGTCGTCTCTTCTCTCTCTGTTCCTCACGGTGTCTCTTTGAACGAGGAGGACAGCGTGTGGAGTGGAAGAGCAGGAAACAGGTGCTGCTCAGCTCAAGCTGCTCTCTCTGTTTGATATCCTTTATAAGAAGCAGACGGAGCGACGGGGCGTAGCCACAAACAGATGCTCCGAAAGAGCGGAAAGACGGCTTCATCTCAGCACCACCTTGCTCTCCAGGCAGAGACGGAAAACATACAAGAAATTCAATAAAGAGTGCAGAAAAGGTCAGAGGATTATTGACTAAACGTACACGGAAGACCTGATGGACAGGTGTTACTTTTTTAAGAGATGACAGTTTTACCGAAAAAAAAAAAAACAAAACAGGATTTTGATAATGGTTGAAGTCAAAATAGTTCTTTATAGGAGACTACGCAGCATTTACATCCACTCACACGTCATAAACCAGCGGCAGTCAGGCAGTCTCACACGACTCGCCTGCGGTTTTACTGTCTTCAACTTTACTAGCTCAGCTAATTACAGCAATAAATTAGCATACGATTTGAAGCAGGTGTGTTAAAGCAGGAAACAGTGCCGTTCATTATAATAGCACAGCAATGTTAAACAATATTTATGGCAATAGTCTATAAAGTTTATATATAAAATATGTTTTTTCCTCCAATTTTCTCCCCAATTTAGTCACAGGTATGTAACCGTAATGTGTGTGATGCTTTGAACTGTTTGAATGGCAGCTTCACATAACGGATCATGCAGATGTGTTTTTTACGATTATATATATATATATCTAAAAAAAAAAAAAAGGACAGAGAATGCACACGACCATTTTCCTAAACCAGTATGAGCTAAATTATGCATTTTATAGTATTAAATCTTGGCTTTCAAGCAGCTGAAATGCCTATCCTGTTGCTTAGAAATGCTAGCGATGCTAACATACTGATAATACTGAAGTGTTAAGGCTCATGAGGCATCATTACAAAGAAAAACAGGACTATTTTCATAAATCAGCGTTTAGACTCTTATAGCAGTCGAAAGTGAGCATTGTTGCTAATAAATGCTAATAAATTAGCATGCTAATTTTAGCTGAACTCTATGAGACAGGTTCTGGGGGCAGAGCTTTGTGTATATGTGTAATCTTGCTCCTTTAACTACTAAAGCTGTTGTTCCAAAGCCTCTGGAAAGCTCTCTCTCTCTGGAAAGATCACACTTGGACCTTACATGTGTCTTTTTTTTTTTTTTTACAGTGGTGACTGATTGATAACGGTGACGCCTTCTTTGCACCTTCTTCTCACAGTAGCATAGACACCCAATATGCTGCGTCAACGTAACACACCCAAACACACATCTGGAAAGAGATGCACGTTCTGCACAAGGACGTCTTTCTCACACAGGCGCCGCCCCGAAGGCGCGTACGTAGACACAGTAAAAATAAATTGCCTCTGACGATGTGTTAATCCACTCTGACAAAGCGTCTCGGGTCCGAATTATGTTGTCATTTTTTATTGCTCAACTGACACCTGTTTATAATACAGAGAGGCCCGGCTGTGACTTATGTCTCTGTTTTTCCAGCGTGAACCTCAGTCCGCGTTGGACACCAGAATAAAGCAGAGACCTGGGTGGCGCTGGACCTTCTGTATTTCTACTTACTCTGTGTTAGCTTTATGGACAGCTATGGACTCGTCTCAGATGACCAGAGCAAATAACGGGGGTCAGAAAAAGCAGCCACGTCTTGACACCTACCTCAGAAAATACAAATGTGAGAAAATCTTCCATCCATCTCCATGAAAGTGTCCTTCACTGACCACCAGCGATGGAAAATCCAGTCTGCTACACTACAATGTTTGATTTAAAAGAGTTCTTTACATAGCTTTCGCAAGAGGTTCTACTTGGAACCTTGTGTGAAAGGGAATCTGCCAAAATTACGTAAGATGCATTAAGTCACTAAAGCTGGACGTTTCATGGATTATTCATTTACTCGACATAAAACAGAAATTTAATCATATTCAGATCATATTACTGAATTTAAGGTTCAATAATAAATAATCAATATAGAAATATATAGTTTATTACGTAAATATCAAACTGAATCTGTTAGTAAGCATTATTTAATACATTTAAAAAAACTATTAAAAATATAAAGATTATCAGCTCCAGTCCTGGGAATAGATCTCGCAGTGGTTCAGGTTTTTCCCTGATTTAATCAGTTTTATTATTATGTATTTATTAAATTAATCCAACTCCAGCTCATGAACAGCTTCTCGGAGTAATATCAACATGTCGAGGATGATTCGTACACCTGGCGTATATTCATAAACCTTTGAATTCGTTCATCTTTTCTTTTGAAGAGTTAAAAAATGGCCAAACTTTCTCTGTATGTGATAAAGACGCATGCAAACATCTCGGACACATCAATACGGACGGCGACTCCAGTCAAATTCACATGTGCGCCCCTAGAACTGGATTAACCTGCTGAAAATTAGCATAATAAGTACATCTGGTGTACTTGTATTGGTTAAGTGACATGGGAAAAAATCGGTCCAGATGTTCCTGGTGGACTTAAAACCGAACATATTCCAGAAACATATTTAAACCCAGTATAATATGGATATGTCAATCTAATCATACATTATACAAATACTGCAGTCTTTTCCAAAAAAAAAAATAATTGACTGCATGTATTTCGACACAGTCGTTCTTTGTGAATGCGCTCAGTGCGTCTGCGGACGCGTTCCACCTTCTGAACGGATGTTGGATACACTGCAGAGCATAGCACACTCTCAGCGTGATAGGAACTGGCATGGTTTACCCCGAGCCCAGTTGGTATTACGCAGAACCCCACTCAGTTTCAGCTGCACGGGACAGCGGGGATCGGCGTAGAGCAGGAATGCTCGCTGGCTCTGGTTGCGCCAGACTAAACTGTGGGAAGGCCAAGTCTCTCGCTGGAGATTTGAGCCAAGATGTCCGCTGTTCTTGCTAATCAGATTGATTAGAGGCTGGTAGTCTGGTGTGGGTCTGCATTCTGCTTCATGTCGCCTCCACGCGGAGGCCCTGTTGCGAGAGCGAGTGAGGTCTGCCTGGGATTTTACAGAGATGTCCCGCTTTCGGTTAAACTCTCAGCAAGAAGTTGCTCCAATTTTAGTTTTGGGGATAAACAGCACTAAAATTAGTACCGTTGTTAATCAGCAGCTGTGATGTTCATGATGGATTTTATTCACAGTGATGTGTTTGGGATTTTCTTAAGATCTCCAGAGCACCTCTTAATTCTCGAATGTGTTTGATCAAAAAGTATTGATTCTCTTTCTATAACAGCAGCTCTGACAGCTGTTATACTGAACATCTGGAAGATAAATCAAAAGATTATATTATTGTTTCTATAGTAACAGCAAATTCAAATAGTGGACATTTGCAGATGATGTACATAATCTAAGACTAATTATAAACGTGTTGTTATAAAGAAAAAACACTGACATGGTGAAGTTTTTATGTAAGGAAATGTCATTTTTCAATGTTTATTGAAGGAGTCTCAAGTGTAAAAGCGTTGTAACAAGTTTTTTTAACAAGTTTTCCTACACAGGAAATTCTTCAGGACTGAGGAGTTTATGCTTGATGGTATAACATGACAAAAAGAGAGAAAAAGAGAGGATGGTGAAGGAACAACTGTTTATAGCTGCTATAACGTAAGTGAGAAGAAGAACTAACTCACAAACGTTCAACAACATTAACCGTAACTATAAATGGATTAAAAGTAAGACATGTCCTTCTTTAATAAATTTTAAAAAATATGTTTTTTTTTGGAAAATTGCTGTGGTATAAAAGGAATAAAATACTTTGTAACATGGTGTTACTGGAAAATAATCTTTCTATAAAACACATTCCGAAGTGTTTTCTTTCTAACTTTGAGTTAGGAAGTTTGAGAACTTATCAACGATCACTTCCTCTTGGTCAAATGCTTACAATGATAAAAATATTTTTTTAAACGTCTCTCTCAAAACCTGATCTCTACGTTCTGATGTTTGATCTTTCATTCATACAGCTCTCCACTCCCAGACTCTGACTTCCTTCCCTGGGAAAAAAAACGGTACGTTCAAGCAGCCAAAAACGTTTCCGTATTAAAAAAAAACTACAAATAAATAGCAGAATTGGCATTGAAGTTTGAATAACAGTGAGGAGGCCCGTCGCACAGCCTCTTATGAATTCCTTATTCTGAAAGCTGAGCTATTAAAATGAGCTTTTATCGAGGGGATGTGGTAAACGGAGGTAGCGGAGGTAACGTAGACCCCCAAAAAGGCACCATTTCTTTCCTTTTTCTTTGGAAATGAAGAAGGAAGCTGAGATCTGAATGACCTTACTGTTACCTTGGCGACGCTGTACCACTCGCGTCTTCCTGGTGCTCTGTGAATGCAGCGCCGTCCCAGGAACTGGCCGTCCGCTCATTTCCTGTCTGTCGCCTGTTTGAATTATGCACCTCTCTCTCTCTCTTTCTCTCTCTCTCTATCCATGCTGTTTCATTCCCTTTGGCACCACTTCCTTAGAAAGGAAGAAAAAAAGTATTCAGACTTTGGGGGCAGCTCGCTGATGGGCGCCTTCTCAAGAACCCAAAGCTTTCAAGTGCCAAAGAATTCTGGCCCTGTTTTTTTTTTTTTTTTTTAAGAAACAGTGATTTGTTCATATATTCAAACATTCATACATTCATACATGGCAGTATGTGTTAAGGTGATGGCTTCATTTTTTTTTCTAATGTAGTTGTGGGGCATTTCAGTACGTTACATTACAGCACAATATTACTTAAAGGTTCTGTTAGGAAAAGATTCTCTTTTATCCATTTTTTTTATTTAAACATCTAATCATTCATGTGGTTTGATGTCCTCCATGACTAATTTATTACAACAGTGAGTGTTTTCCCAAAGCGAGGGAATAGGGTTAAAGCTAGAACCATTAAGGATTCTTCAGCTGTGTGAAAGAACATGTTTTTCTACCAAAGCAAGTTTCAAAGGAGGACTCCTTTAGTGACCTAAGATCCCTTAACTCTCCAACAAACTGGGTAGTTCTGTTCTAAGGGATTTGGGGAAAGACAAGGACGTGAACAAGCACATGTTAAACGTTCATCAAGTATTCTTTATATAGTTAAGGGTGGAACTGGAACTCTATGACAGGGAAGCTCAGGACCTGAAATGCTTCCAGAGCAATGTCTGGAAAAACCTATAGGGTTCTGGATTAACCTTTCTTCTAAAGAGTGTACAAAAATAATTTTTGTGTGTTTTTTCCCAAAATAGGTCCACATGTGCAGTTTGGTTCTAAGCATCTTTGGGGAAAACAAGAGGAGAAGAACATGGGCACATGAACAAACACACTTTTAGCAGTTCTTCAAGAATATTTGGAATACGTAAGAGTGGAAATGTAACCAGCTCTAGGGTTCTACATAGAGCCTTTTAACGTTCGTTCAGAGGGACATTCACAAAAAAAAAAAAAAAATTGGGGTTCTAGGTTTTTCATATGTCTACACAAAGGGATAGAACTTGAACCAAGACACTTTTAAGATTCTTCAAGGGTTCTTTGGCTAGGTAAAGGGATAAAGGTGGAAATGGAACTTAGCTCTAGTTCTACGTAGAACCTTTAATGGTTCCCCCAGAGGGACATGTGAAAAACACTTTGGGGCTCTAGATATAAATGTTTTGTATGAGTGTGATAGTTATTTTTAGTGATTGTTCAAATATGTCCCCTTAGTCAGTTAGCTTCTATTGGAAAAACAAAAGAACTTAGACAAGCACAAAAGAAAACGCACCACTCAATGGTTCACTCAGCTCTAGAATTCTGTACAGTACCTTTAATGGTTCCCCCAGAGGAACAACAAAAGAACCCTAGGGTTCAAGGTTTAACCTTGTTTCCTTAGAGTGCAAGCGTTTCATTTAACGTTGTCTTGAATAGAACCCAGTGTGAGTTACACATTAAGCCATAAAAACAGTTCATGTCAGCAGAGAAATCCTATTTGTTGGCTTCCACCAATCCTCAACACCACTCAGTGTTTTCATCTTCTTCTGCACTGCATGAGAGATCCCAAAATAAAGCCGCCCACACGGCTTTGTGAAAAGCCCAAGGAACTGACCTGTACTCACTGACTTTAACACTCCATATGTGTGTGTGTGATAGACTCAACTAGAGCAGCGAGACACTTCCCAAAAATGGCAGTCTGCGTTTCCATCAGGAGTTCTAAGGTTCTCACTCAGGGCCAGGAGCACATGGATGCAGTCATTATCTCAAATGGGCCTTTCGCAGCCTGCGCAGGCCTCCTTCAGCCAGGTGTCTGGCCAGATTTGGCAGTCCTGTCTGTCCTCTTAGCAGGAAGGAGGGGAGGTAGGGACCAGAGTGAGGAACAAAAACATGCTAATTTTGGACTTGGCGATGAGAAACGTGAGACTGGTTAAATGTTTCACGACGCTCAAACTCACAAAAACAGGCATGGCATAAAAATATGTGTACGCCGGTATGGCATCTTCTCTCTATTTAATGCAGAGTGATCTTTCTCTCCACCCCCTCTCTGTTTTTTGAGTGAAAGTGCAAGAGTTCTGCTCTCTCCAGACTGCAGGGCTGAAACTCCCTCTAAGGCTGTTAACCATGAATTTATTATGCTCGTTTCAATTTTCGGTGCATGTTCCCCTAGAAATGGGGGAATTATAAAAACGAGGCGCTGTTTTCCACCGTGCTGGATGGCCGAGCCGAGATCCAGATCCATTTTACACGTCCCCGAGTGTGCTACAAGTAGTGTGCTGGGTAAGCACGGAGTCCGAGAGCTGCTTCAGTAAGCCCTTTTTTTCACACGTCTGGACAGCACATTAGGTTGGAGTAATGAACACCCCCAGTATAATGTGTTAAAATCCTCGCTGTGTGAGGTTGTGCGTCACTTTGGACAAACTGGAGGGGCTCGGGGAGACGAGGCCAGACTTTATGGATCGCTCCCTCATGGCTCAAGCTCATTTGTATTTGTCAATTGTTGTTTTCGCAGGTTTTCAAGGTTGTCCCATCCCACTTCCATCCCTAGCCAAGCCCTTTCACGACTGCTAAAAGTCTTCTGTTTTTGTTTATGCAATTACAGTACATTTGCTTTTCTTTAAAATGTGACTCTTCTTGATTTAGACTATAGACAAACAGCAGAATGGGGAGAAAAATATGATCTCAGTGAGTTTGATCACTGCACAGTTGAGTATTGAGTATTTCAGGAACTGGTAATGTCCTGGGATTTTCACACACAACAGTGTCTAGAGTTTAAACAGAATGGTGCACAAAACAAAAAAAACATCCAACGAACGGCAGTTCTGTGGGTGCAAACGTCTGGTTGATGAGAGAGGTCAGAAGAGAATGGCCAGACTGGTTCAAGTTGAACAGGAAGGTTGGGTAACTCAAATAACCACTCTTTACAGCCATGGTGAGCTGAAAAGCATCTCAAAACATCTTGAACCTTGAGACAGATGGGCTACAACAGCACAAAACCACATCGGGTTGCACTTCAACTACAGAACATTGTACATCCTGAATTAATACAAGATTCTTTGTAGGCCAGTGATGTCTAGAGGAACCTGATACAGTAGAGACACTTTCCCTAATCATGTAAATGAAAGATCAAGTGGTCTAGTGCCCAGAAGAAAAAAAAATCAGGGAGTAGCTTCAGGAATATTCATGAAATTCACAATTTATTCATTACGTTTCCTTAAGATTTGCTCAAAGCCAGAAATAACAGTACAAACACATCGGGGCTCATGATTGTTTATTTATGTCAAGAGCCTGAATTGAGATTTTTACTTCTTCTTTTTACTCATATGCTTTTATGGCTTTTATGTAGAACCTTACAACACAGGGTTTTTCTATCAAATAGCGTTCCCAGTGGAACCTCTTCAGGAATCAAAGAACCTTTAACTATCCAAGGAACCCTTGAGAAACATATTTTATTCATGACAACTTTTTTTTTTTTTTTATCCTGGCTTTTATGCTGTCAGTATCACAAGAGACATTGGTCTGAATGGTATTATACTTACTTTAAACTGGTGTTATTCCTAAATTCCTAAAAGATTCTGAACACCACATCACAGCACATCATACTTTTTATCCACTTCCAGTTATGTTTAATGTTGTGGAACGTCCATGAAACAAGTCAGTTCCTGTTATGACTTACATTATAGCATCTGTAAACACTAGTTCCCTCATCAGTTTATAGTTAATCGTATTATATCCAAATTGAATTGTTTTCAACTTGTGTTACTTTTAAAGTCCCAACAGCTTGATCATCAATCTCTTACCAACTGTTTTTCTTACCAAACTGTTAGCAAATAATCATCAATCTCTTACCAACTGTTTTTCTTACCAAACTCTTAGCAAATAATCATCAATCACTTACCAACTGTTTTTCTTACCAAACTCTTAGCAAATAATCATCAATCTCTTACCAACTGTTTTTCTTACCAAACTCTTAGCAAATAATCATCAATCGCTTACCAACTGTTTTTCTTTTTGTTTTTCATACCAAACTCTTACCAATTGGTTTTCTTACTAAACTCTTACCAACACTTACCAACTGATAATCAAACTCTTAACAACTGTTTTTCTTACCAAATTCTTACCAAACTCTTACCAACAATTTGTCTTACCATACTCTTAACAACTGTTTTTCTTACCAAACTCTTACCAACTTTTTTTTAAACCAAACTCTTTCCAGCTGTTTTTCTTACCAAACTCTTACCAAATCTTACCAACTGATCATCAATCTTTTACCAGTTGTTTTTCTTACCAAACTCTGACCAACTCTTATCAAAGATATTTCTTACCAAACTCTTACCAACTTTTTTTTAACCAAACTCTTACCAGCTGTTTTCCTTACCAAATTCTTACCAAACTCTTTACAGCTGTTTTTCTTACCAAACTCTTTCCAAATCTTACCAACTGATCATCAATCTTTTACCACTTGTTTTTCTTACCAAACTCTGACCAACTCTTATCAAAGATATTTCTTACCAAACTCTGACCAACTTTTTTTTTAACCAAACTCTTACCAACTTTTTTTTATCCAAACTCTTACCAGCTGTTTTCCTTACCAAATTCTTACCAAACTCTTTCCAGCTGTTTTTCTTATCAAACTCTTACCAACTCTTAACAACTGATCATCAAACTCTTATCAACTGTTTTTCTAGCTTTTATGGCAACTGAAAAAAAAGTACTATGCACACTAAACATTTGGGGATCACTCAAAATGTGATTTGATGCTGAACTGAAACCAAACTATTGCAGGGGAAAAGTGCACTCCAGTTGCTAGGAGACGACCTGACAGACATTTTTATTTCTTTTTTTCACACCCTCTGTTTTGTCTGTTAATAACATCCATTGAGATTTATGTAATATACACTGATTCACTCCAACTTCCTCATGGAAGTGAAAACGGTTACTCGTGATCAGAGAGGAAGAAATGTGAACTGCTTTTGTCTGGACTTTTTCTCCAGTTATAATGAGACACCGGTCAAGACTGAGCAGGAACAGTGATGACCTGCATATATAAGAGAAATGAATCAATCCTATCTGATTAATTTGCAGATGATTATGATGTTGATTAATTTTCTAGAACAGCAGCTCTGACAGTAGTGCAACTACAAATCACAAGGTTTATATTAATGCACTGCTTCTAATGCATTATCGTTTCTATAGCAACAGGTCATTCACAGAGGCTTGTATGGCAGACACTTTTTGAAAATAAATTTTGAAAATATATAATTGTTGATTTTTATGGAAGGAGTCTCCAGTGTCAGAGCTGCTTCAAGACTGACAACTGGTGATCTTAGTAGACTTCTGATTGTTGATTTGTCTACATCATATGCATTTATAACATATTCAGAGTACAAGCTTTTCTATAAAACTGTTCTAAACCGTTTTTATGCTCAGCATTTGATTCACAGATGTCTTGCCTTGGCCACTGAAGCATGAAGCTGGTCACTGAGCACCATTTCTGTCTACGGGTCGTCTCATACTATTATAATTTATTGCTTGCACACAGTTCAGACTTATATATCCCATTCAAGTTCATGAGCTGTGTATCTGACGCTCGACTATAAAAAGAGTGCTGAGTTTCCCGTATTGAGAACAAACATGGGAAAGATCAGAGCGGGTCCAGCGCAGTTTCCAGTCAAGCGCAGCTTCCCGTGGAGCTCGGAGCGGCTTCAAAGGGCAGCGCTGCGCTCGCATTTGGGTTCAGACCCCATAACACATCGCTCCATCTCCTCGATGCTCCTTGGGAGTTCGGCGGCGAGACTTCTCCATCCACAGCTCCTCAGATCGTACAGCCATTAATCACCACTTAACCGTGTGGGTGAGTGAGTGGGTGGGATTTTTTTTTTTTTTTTTTTTGCTTTAAAGGGTGACTACGATGCTATTTCTGTCCTCTGGGAAAAAAAATACTGGGTCGTAATATCACTGGAGATGGAGATTTTTTTTTTTTTTAACATCGCCCCCCTACAGCACACTTTTGAAAGCATGGCTGAAACACAGGAGCGCTTTTTGAGGAGGTGGTGGAGAATATGGTGTTGACTTTGGAATCTTTGCGTGTTGCTCTTTGTCAAGAGAGAAGGCCGCAGAGCTCTTTATGGGGCATCCGACGGACATTTGGAGTGCACAGGCCCGCTCAGGCTTTGATGTGGCCCCCCTGCCATTTTCCTCTCCTCCAGCAGCACCGTGCCGAGGGGTCAGGACGAGTCGAGTCGAGCTGGTTCACACTGCCGCTGCACTTTTTTCGCCACATAAACTCCTTCACTTTTTATTCCTCACACATCTGCTGCACACAAAACCCTGAAATCTAAACATCTTTTTTTTCCTTCTTCTCCAACTCTCTGCATGGAAATGTAAAATCGAAAGCTCTGATGGCCGCTCCACTCCAAAACAGGAACTGTATGCATACATCTTGGAGTCTCTTGTGTTTGTTTGGTAATTATCACTGACATGAATTTTTCTGTTATTAGTCATCTATTAGTATATAAAATCATACACTGTACAGCTCATTCATCTGGCTTGTTATGTATTTATTTCTCATCACATGTAAATAAAGTTTAAAAGACAAATATCTTTATCTCTTTGTAGATAAAAGGCAAAATGTTAATGTGTCATTTGCAATAAATCCACTGTAATTCTTATTTACATTTGTGGTGTTTAAGACTGAAAGGCATAAAAGAAAAAAATAAATAAATAAACTAAAAACAACATAAATAAAAATTCCTTAAATTACTTATTTTTACTTACTCCAAAACTGGAATAAAACAAACAAACAAACAAATTAACTTTTCTTCAAGTACAAACCACCAAAATGTTTAACAAACAAACAAACAAAAATTTATTTTTATTTATTCTTTTGAAATACAGACAGAAATAGTAAAATAAATAACTAATCTTGACAAAGAGATATAAAGTAATCTAGAGCGAAACTCTTCTTGAAATACAAACAACAAACTGTTAAACAAACAAATAGACAAAACAGATAAATGAATAAACAAACAAATAATAAGAATTAAAAAAATAATTAAATAAAACATTAAATAAATAAATTAAATAAAAACTTTTTTTTTTCACAAAATAAAGTACTATAGTGTGAATGATAAAATATATGAATATACAAAAGATAGAGTAAAAATAAATAAATAAATGAACAAACAAACAAACAAACAAATAAATAAATGAATCTTGGAAAATAAAACTATTAAATAAATAATAAAAATAAACTTTTCTTGAAATACAAGCAACAAAAGTCTTAAATAAACAATGAACATACATACATACATACATACATACATACATACATACATACAAACAAACAAACAAACAAACAAACAAATAAATAAATAAACTACTTCTCTTGGCATACAACTTAACCAAACAATATAAACAAACAAACAATTCAAAGAAGGAAAGAAAGATTATAAGAAAATTATAATGCAATAGAAATACAAATCAAACAACAATAAATTCTGGGTTTGGAGGAAAATGTTATTTAAATATTTATTTTTATTTATTTTTTAAATATATTGCTTTGTTTATTTGTCGTGTTCCCTTTATATGACTCGGACCAGAAATAAATTTATTCCTACGATTTGATGTTTGTTATCAGGATGAAACCTAACAGGTGTGCTTTCTTTCTTCATGAAATCTGACAGCTTTCCGTATCCTGTCGTGTTTAATCAATTATTAAACACATAACCCTGATAGATAGGTGAAAAAAGTGTGTGTTGTCATATATATCTCAATAATACTAAATTATAATAATAAATTGTGTATTCATGACAACTAATGTGTTCTGTTAAGACATGAATCAGACGTTTAGACTGCGAGACAGGAAAAAGAGACAATATTAAAATGTCAAGTGTGTAACACTGTGCCATTTTGTCCGGTTTGCTTTTTTCTGCTTCTTTGGAGCCAAGGCTGGGAGGCAAGCCTATCAAAGCAAGCCGCAATTTCCCAGCATGCACTGGGAGGGAAGGATGAATACATTAGAATAGCTATGGAGCACCCAAACAGGAAGTGTGCCAGTTTCAGGAACATGAATACATTGATGAAAACAAAAATGATTAGAAATGTCCAGCTCTTTATTAACCCTGCCTGTGACATGACGTTAATTCTTTTGCGAATGCCATGAGAAATGGCATGCTAGGGTGTGTGTCTCAGACGTGAGGGTCTCAGACGTGTGTGTCTCAGACGTATTTGTCAATTACGTGCACTGAAAGCATTTGGAAGCAATTTGACGCCATTAATATGAGCATTATTTCAATTGTAATAATTATGGGTTAAATGGTGAGAGCATGTGTAAGGTATTCTTAGACTGGACTTACTGCTGAGATGGAGTCTGTCAAATTTTAGACACGCACACACACTACACACTACACACACACACCATTTCATGTCCTCTCACACAGGTGCAGCTGTGAATGCCACGTCACCATGTTAGCGACGTAACTCACCACGTCTTATCATCGGCCATCACGTGTGTGCGCTCAAGAGCTTTAGTAATCCGAACCGTGTTTGGCTCGCACGCAGCGAATCAAATCACGCATGTCGAGATCGATAAGCTCTCGGACTGCGCTCGTTTCCTGCCTCCGCTCTCTGCGGTTTGACCTCTGCGTGACCTCTGTACAGCCGCTGCACAGATTTAAACTTTATAAAGCTCTATTTGCTGCAGTGCTTTGAAAACGAAATCATTCACAAGCAGCAAACTTCTTTATACCTTGCCATGTTTGTTTGCATGTCTGTGTGTGTGTGTGTGTGTGTGTGTGTGTGTGTGGTGTATGTGTCCATTGTGCATAAGTGTGTGTGTGTATGACTGAAAGGGGTCATCGAGAACTTCTCTAAAGCCAAGTCTCTCCTCTTACTCCCTCTTAAGGACGTCTGCTACCAGAACAACAGCGAGAACAAGACCACCGAAGCAAATTCCTCATCTCCAGCGGCCGACCCCGGAGGCCCATAAAAAGCCTTTTAAACAAAGAATTTAAAGAGCAGGGTTTGTGTAAACCGTGTTTCGGGGGGCGCTCGGTGAGAAAATGAAAGCCGTAATTGTTCGCATTCCAACAGTTTTCGATACATAAACGATGTGAAGATCAGCCGTGAAGGGGCCAGCTGTTAGTCATTTGGAGTGCAGATAATAATCAGAGCTTCATGCAAAGCAGTGTTCCTCTGACAGGCCTTGAGGCTCGGGCCTGTGCTGGGAGGCGATCTGAGACAGTGAACCAACGGTTGGTTTAGTTTAAATAACCTTGGAATGGGGTGGAGGGGGTGTAGTGTGGGGGGTGGAAGTGGCGTTTGGGGCACAGACACATACACATATTGTCAGATGACCACTAGCACTGAGCAAAGATGACCATATAGAGACAAGACATCTTAAATATCATTTTTCTCTCTCTTATCTCATGCACAAATAATGATTGTAATTAGTTGTTTAATACTCACCACATGTTTTTATCATTAGTGTTTTGTTAATATGGAACAAGCACTGTACAGGGCATCACTGACAGCTATACAGAAGGGGTCCAAGCATTTGAATCCATTATATACTTATTTATTTGTTTGTTTTCTGATTAGTTATTATATATTACAAATTTTTAAATTTCTATATAAGCCATTTTTTAAAATTATTATTTCTTTTTCTTTTGTTAATGCAGGGGACAAAGACATAGTAGATCTTTATTTCACTGTATTTTATTTTATTTTGGGGGTTGAATGCATAAATATGTAAAATATGTTATGAAAAATGTTACAATTGTTTTTAATAATAATAATAATAATAATAATAATAATAATAATAATAATCATCATTATTTGTAATCAACATATTATTATTTGTTTAATATTTGTTTAATAAATTTGGCAGGAGACAGTCTGTTTAATTTGTTTTATTTTTTATTTATTTTTTTTTACTTTATTTCACACACACACACACACACACACACACACACACACATATATATATATATATATATATATATATATATATATATATATATATATATATATATATACATGCATACATACACACATACATACATACATATATACACACAATACATTTTACACAACATTGTCATTGTAAGTAAAAAAAAAAAAATAATTGATGCAGTTGCTTCTGAACCAGATAATAAAAAAGAACAAACCCTGCACACATCTGTATCAAATATCCACATGTATGCTCCACATGCGAGGGCCGATATTTATAAGGCCGTGAAATCAGCACTGACAAGCTCGATACACAGAACCCACAAACAGTCACAACATGATGTCTATATCAGGGCTAGTAACAGCTCAGCTACATGACCAGCATGTCAGCATGACTTAGCCTGCTTGTGCATAAACCTAGCATGGCATCATCTTTAAAGATCGCGGAGTTATGAGAGAAATCTGAAAGCCTCGCTGGAGAGGAAGCAGCTGTGTCTACCTTTAAGTCTGAAACTCTTCTCATCCTTGGCATCGAGCCCACAGACCTGCTGTCATCCTGTGGGTCACGGCACTGGTTCCTCGAAGCTCGCTGTGGTTCTCTGAGTTAATCTGGTTTCACACCTCAGGCAGCCATGAAGCTGTTCGACTGGAAAAAGAAGCTGCAATAGTACACACAGTGATACACTCAGAGCTGCAGGAGTTTCACCACTCATCTCAGGGATTTCATCAGTTCTACTAAATCAAAGAATCTTCCTCCATATATAAACATGAAATAATATGTCCTAGTGTAATTCACACATGCAAAACAATGATAGCCATGACATTGGGTCAAGAGCTTCAGTCAGTGTCCACATCAAACATCAGAATAGGAAAGAATGTGGCCTCAGTGACTTTAACTTTAACATGGCATGGATATTGAGGATTTCAATAAACTGCTGATCTCCTGCGGTTTTCATGCACAGCAGTCTCTAGAGTTTAGACAGAATGGTGCCAAAAGCAAAAAAAACATCCAGTGAGTAGTAGTTTTGCAGGCGGAAACACCTTGTTGGTAAGAGAGGTCAGAGGTCAGACTGGTTTGAGCTAACAGGAAGGCTATGGTAACTCAAATAACCACTCTTTACAACCATGGTGAGCAGAAAAGCATCTCAGAACACACAAAGCTTAAGTGAAAACCTGTAGTCACACCAGCCATTTGCGCCTTAGTCACTCTTCAGATTGTTTCTTGTCCCTTTAAAAGTTCTACATGTGCTTTTACAGCAATTAGCAGACACTCACCAAAAACGATGCAGAAAAATAGCTAGTGGTCTAAGAATACTGTCGAGCTAAACGACTTTTAGAGTACAAGTTAGTACCGCAACCAAAACAGTACAATTTGAGGTTTTGTTTTGATTTCGGTTGTTTTTGAATTAGTTATCATTTAAGTGCTTGGAGAAGAGGTGGGTGTTCAGTCTCCAGTGACTCAGCTGAGGTTCTAATGAAAGCGTGTTCCAAGGAAAAGCGGAAACAAGACTTCTTGAAAACAGTCCTGTGTCACATATATGGTTAAACCAAACAACTCTCACAAGTCGTATGAAAACTTAGAGATGGGTTATTGTTTGTAACTTTCTTTCAACACTTCATTCATATTCATGCTATATGGCCAAAAGTTTTGGACCTCTGACCATCACACCCATATACTATATATATATATACACACACAAAAGTGTCGAAGAAAAACTTCCTGTGATGACACGAGGACAAAATCTTCAGAGGAACCAGAGTAGAAAGTTTTATTCGATTATTATTATTATTATTATTATTATTATTATTATTATTATAGACTTTTCCAGGCTGCCTCTCTTTAATTTGTACAAAGTACTTTGGTTCTCTATTCAAAATGAATCTCTCTGTTCACGTCTGTTGACACGTGTATACATCCCCCAGAGAACCAGCTTCCCCTGGGCCTTATGTTCTCCTGACAGGTGTGTTCCTGATCCACATGTAGGGGATTAGCGTGCGCTACGTTCCTCCCGCCTTCCCTCTCCAGTGGAATGTGTCCTAGCCTGAAGTGTGAAGTGCTGAGCTGCAGCAAGGCGGGACACATGACCTGCAGCAAAGAGGAGAGGTTAAAGGCGTGGAGGAAGTGTCTTCCTGTCCCGGATACCGCACCCGTTTTCACATCGAGCTGAAGGACTGGGGTCAGCGCAGAAGGCCAGGAAGAGGTGCATTACAAAGGAGGTTGAAGGAGGAAGACATTTCGAGTCACACAAAAGAGACACACTTAATGGTGGCCAGCTAGAGCTGGAGTGTCCATGATGGTGTTAATGGGTGTTGCGTTACATCAGTTAAGTAAAGAACAGACACTGTGCATTGACACATCCTGGGAAGAACATACTACCATATGGATCCAAAGAATTTTTTTCAAATAATATTTTATCAATATTACGCAATGCAAGCAAAAAATTATTATTATTATTATTATTATTATTATTATCATTATTATTATTATTATTATTATTATTATTATTATTATTAAAAAGCATCTTTCTGTATTCACCCTAGTGAATTAAAAGTTACTAATGTGACTCCAGGTTTAGATTTCTATTTAGAAGGGCATTTAAACATCAACACCCATTAACAATTGAAAAATGTAATAAAAGATGCTAGGAAACATTATTATTTCTTAAAACACAGCACTGAGGATTCCTCAAATCTGATTGGTCAGAAGGTGTTGATTAATTTTCTATAACAGCAGCTGCATTAATGAACTCATTCTAATATGTTACCATAAAAAAAAAAAAAAAACAAAAACAAATACACCATGTCATGTTAGCAAAAAACCTACCTATGCTACGCACAAATAAAACTAAAGTTACAGGTAACAGAACACTGACACTGGAGACTCCTTCCTTAAAGGTAAAATAAACGTCACCATATCAACAATTTCATGTTTTTCATCTGTTTATGTGGAGTGTCTGATATTCAAGTCCCTGTGTATGCTGTTACTAAAGAAACAATGATTATAAAAGTGTATTCAGAGATATCTATGTATAGGTACGCGTAAGGATTTAGCGAACGAATAAGATCAACGTTTCATGTGTCAGATTCTATACATTGCTACACCATCTGTTGAGGTGACAATCAGTACGATTGTTAATATTGAATACACACAGATGGCTTGAAGGAATTATTACACACAGTGAATGTAGCAGGAATGAAGAAGGCCTAGGCCATGAGCCTGATAAATCAGATATTGGAGATGATTCACCGTGACCCGGTTTGCCTTGATGGAAAAAGGGATCAGGGCTCGAAGGCGTCTGTGGAATGAGAATGAGAATGAGAAGAGGAGGATGGGCTGCATGAAGGGCACAGAATCTCGGGCGCCATGAGGTAGAACTCGTGAAATGCTACGCCGTCCATAGGACTAAGGGGGTACAAGTAGAGGACAAGGAGAGGCCATGCTGAACATTAATCACTCAGTGTGTGACCGTGTCCAAGTGTGTGTGTGTGTGTGTGTGTGTTAGTGGGGCCAAAGTGGAGGAGCAGGCCAACGGCAACGGTTGCATTAGGTGTTGTCCTGCATGTCCTCTTGTGTGCTTGTGTGCCATGTAACCAGAGAGAGATGGGACACAGACACAAAAAGAAGACACGCTGTGTGACACAGAATACACTCGGAAAAGGGAGTTCAAGCGCCTGAAACGTGACACCCACCGTTAACTGTGCATGCTTAAGAGAGAGACGGGGAAATATCACATTGTGATTAAATGAGTCTCTTTCTCTGTTAAGGAAATATGTCACACTGGAATGACTGCACTTTAAAATAATGTGTTGTTATGTTGTTTTTTTTCCCTAGGTTTTCCCCAGCCTGGAAGGGTGACAAGCAGGTACAAGTAAAAATTCACAAATGAATGCAGAAAAAAACACTTAAGGATGTGCTGTTGTAGAAAAAATATGACCGAATATCAATAATAGGATGATGTGATTACAGTTTCCACCCTGAAGTTGATTATTTTCCAACAACAGCACATTTTAAATTGCTTTATTCCTATTATAGCACAGGAATTTTCCAACAATTGTGATTTATATTTATTAAAGAATGCAAGGCATGTTTTTTTTATCCATTTACATGTGGAATGTCCGTGAAAGAAGTTAATTCTTGTTATCACTTCTGTTATAACAGCTATAAAGTCATTCTCTCACCAGCCTCTCTTTTGTTCTCTGTCATAAAGTTAATAATGTCTTATTATGTCTTAATAATGGCCATAACATGAGCGATAACAAAAACATAGCGTGTCATGTTCCTGAGAAACCGAAAGCATGAAATTCCTCTGTCCTGATGGCTTTCCTTTGGGAAAATCTTTTCCAAAGACCGTTCCAAAGACAATGGAGACTCCTTATATACATGTTACATAATCATCTCCAAAAAGTTTTACTCTATTTATTAGAAGAGTTCACCATATCCACCACAAGTCCCAATAAATGATGAGTTTCTATAGAAGTGATAACGTATTAGAACCTGTGATATGAATTCCAGCTGGAACTACTGTCCCAACTGCTGTCGTTGAAAGTTAATCAACACCTTCTGACCAATCGGATTTGAGAACAGCACTGTGGTATAAATAAAAATAAACCCAACCAAGACTCAACTCCAGTTTGAGATGGGAGAAGAGATATAGAAGAAATATGGCTTTGAGCTGAATGACTGCAGAAGGAGACTGTGGTGTTTTAGAGCTGGAAAACTTTATTGGTCCTAATAGGGAATTCCAACCAGGCTTGTCTCCATCTTGGACAGATCACAAAAGGAGGAAGGAAAGAGTAAGCAAAGTTGCAGTGCATGTTTGAGTCACTCTGTGCTTACTCATACTCATTCTCTGCCATTTTTCTTGAGCAACAAATTCTGTACATGCTCAACCACTATGGGTTTCCATCCATGTTGTGGTCCATGCTAAGTCTGTGGGTGGTATCAGGAGGGGGTGCGATCCTGGCATATGGTGTCCTGAAGTTATATTTAACATAATAAAAAATGAAGAATATTGCAAACTGCACCTACAGAGTTTCCATGATTTTACAAATTGGTTCCAAAAGAGTGGTCAGGAACAAATTCAGGTTGTCGCTAAGTTTTTATTCTTTTGGACTGACATGGCAGTCCACCCAGGCAGGCTGACTCATTATCCCAAAGCAACTCTCTGAGCGTGGAAAAGTCACACACTCACTTACTAACTCACTCACATCCTGCTTTTTTTCATCTGTCAGAAAAATTGCTGGCTTGCTGTAGGCGTCTAGATCATTTTTTAAAATGTATGTATTTAGTTTTTCCTTCATCTTCCTCAAGCGTGACAGGAATGACTGAAGCCCTGGCTGCCCCGCATTGATGGACACATGGATATGTTGAATACATAATGAGTATTAAGAGTGAGAGAGCAAGAGAAAAGCCGCTTTGCTGTTCACTAGCAGGACAGACGATCATCTCTAATGACCTTTAACCCCACTGAACAGCTTCAGGAGCCTCTGAATTGCAACGCCGTGACCTCATAACACCCAACAACTTCATCAGATTCTTATGCAGGAATTAGAAACCATACCAGGGATGTCTGGTGTAAATGTTCTAGCAAAGCTAAACTCTGCTTTAAATCAAAGAGAAAAAGACATCAGTATAAAGTTTTGCTTTTGGGATCAGATTGTTTACTGTTAGCAAAAGTGGATTATTTGGTATTTTTGTGCAAAGGGACCACAAATGTTATGAAAATGAAGGAAGTGAGGCTGGGGCTGATTTCTTTCTAGCCCAGACTGTAGATTCATGCAGCCTATCAGTGACATCATCATGTGATTATGTGTTCTGTGCTTCATCAGCTGATTTTTACATCTTTGTCTCAGTAGAAAATTCCTGTAATTCCTGTGGATAACCTCCTCTACATTCTGTACTTATTCACCAAAAATATTTTGATGGCTAGCATCCTTCCTGCTAAAGCTCAAGGCCTGGCCACTGGGCTGTACTACTTTACTGTGTATTAAAGGGCATACTGTGTCCCACCTCACATTTCTCCAAGCTAGGCTAATCTTACATTACAGTACTTCTATTAGAAACAATTTAAGCAACTGGGCCTTTGCTAGTCAGTTACACTGAAGAGACATTACACCAAAATTGAACTGAGCCAAAATTGCTCTAAAGTGCCAAAGATGTGCACTGAACTAACTATTGTTAGTTGGTCGACTCCATTTTGGAGAAAGTGTTGCTTGAATATCCAACTCCGCTCTGCTCAAGTTTGTCAAGTGGAATATTTAGCAAAACCTCTAAGCCTTTAAATCTAAAATGCACCACAGCAGTAAACAAATACAGATAGTGTCACAGGTTTATACTCTTAAAGTCTTTTCTGTTTCTAATTAACATGGCAAATCAGCATCCTGGAAATAAATATTCTGTACCAGGAACTCCTCAGCTGGACCAGTGCTGGATCTGAGTTTTGGCAGCAGCTAATGGTATGAGGGCAGACATTCATTACAAGCTTGTAAACGAAGTTCTGGAGATGTCAACACTGACTTGTTCATTACTAATTGAGTGACCTAATGCACTGTGATACGCGCACGTAGAGGACAGGGCCTGCTCTGTTATTCGCCGAGCGTGGCTGGGGCGCGTTTATAGCCCCACAGGCTACAGCTAGTCCATGCATACGATTTTAAAAGGAGCACCTGTGCCACATAAATCAGTAACAAACTCCCCGACCAGTATGTTACATTTCTAATAAGCGTCACAGAGGACGGGGTGAAGGAGGGGAGGACATGGGGAGCTCTGGGCTCTGGAAGGGGGTAAGTGAAAAAGAATGGCTACTGTATGGAGCCCGTAATGGGAGCCATCTGTGGGTCGGCCATGTTGAGGCCTCAGCCTGTGAGTGTATGTGTGTGTGTAGAGAAAGAGAGCAAGAGAGGGAAAGAGATTTGCACCAGAGAAGGAAAGCATAAGGCACGTCGTAAATCCTGCTCGTTTTGGGTTTTCTCGTGATGTTAGGCGCAGCGCTTTGGCCGCACTAAGCAAATTGCATTTTGATTAGCGAACGTGCACTGGTCTGCTCCCAGTCCGCAGCACGCACTCGAGCACTCAGCTCGTTTCTGCACACTCAACCACAATCCCCGGCGTCTGGCTGAACGCAGGCCAGGCTATTAGGTTACCATGCCTACGGTGCAAGAACTCATCTCCGGGTCTAAGTATGACCCGCACTACCTAAATCTCTTCCACAAGGACAGCCTGACATTGCATACATCGATCGATTCCAATTACTGAATCTTTCAGTGTTTCCATGCCACATTAAGAATGCAGCACATAATGCGGTGAAGCTCCACATGTGCTCCCAATAACTAACATAGCGAAGGAACGAAACAGACCATTAACACGGCAAGTGATCGTGTCATATTACTACCAATGATTAACCAAAAAGTCATATATTTATTGATTTAAATGATGTACGCTCTTAGAAACGAGTTTTCAAAGGTTCTTTAGATGTTAACGGGTTCAACTTGGCGCGTTTTGTTCTAACCCCATCAGAGAGACAAGTGCAAAACTCTTTTAGGGCTCTAATTTTTTTCTGCTTCTTTTCTACAAATGTACAGTTTGCAAATGTAAATATATATATCCCTGTTAAAGAAATTGATAGCAGACCCCAGAAACATGTTTAACAGATTCACAAAAATCTTATATCTTAATATATATTTATATTATAAAGTGTCTGGTGTGTGGCCATGGACATGGTGGAGTTTACTACCAGGAGTTGAGATTAACAATTCACCCAACCTGACCTCATGAGAAACTTGAATGGGCCGTGTGCTTGGATTTCATTCTGACGTTGTAAGAAAAGATGCTAACTCTAACCCTAACTCTAACCCTAACTCTAACTCTAACCTTAACCTTTGTATCTGTTCATAATATTTGAATCATTCAAATTGTAAAAATTTGTTACAATTAATCATAATTAGGCAGGATGTTTATGTCCATCACCATTGTCAACTGATATGTGTGTGGTGACCTGGAAAACCCTTCACGTCAACATTGTCTACTACATATAGCTCTAAACTACAGGAAAAGGGAGAAAAATGTATTTAAAGATTCCTTTTCCAAAACAATGATTGTCTGAGATTTATATGTTTAAATTGAAATGATTTAAAATTATTATATATATATAAAACTAGCTAATATGCCAGAAACAAACAAATTAAGTTGTATTCTGGGATTATTAAGATTAAAGGATTATAGGGATTTTAAACAATTTCCAAGAAATTTAATGGCATTCTGCAGGTAAATAAATAAAATACGTAGATAAATATGTATGGGAAATATATATATATATATATATATATATATATATATATATATATATATATATATATATATATATATATATGTGTGTGTGTGTGTGTGTGTGTGTGTGTGTGTTTGTGTATTTTTTTTTCTTTTGTGATATCCAAAAGTTTTCCCCACACATATCTATCTATTTATTCTATTTATTTATTTACCTCCAGAATGGCATTCAATTTCTTGGAAATGATCTAAAATCCCTTTAATCCTATAATCTTTATAATCACAGAATACAACTTAATTTCTGGCATATTAGCCAGTTTGCCTGCTAGCTAGCCATCTTATTTAGTATAAGCTAATGCAACATAATAAAAAATATTTATTATGTATTTTATTTAATATGTAGATAATGCAACATCATAAAAAAAGCATAATTAGTTGTGTGACTTCCTATACGTCTGAGCCGACGACGTGTAGATCTGACGGATAAAATCGAAATTCTCACATCACTTCAAGATGTAAATCCAATATGATATATGAGTACTACAGGGAAAAATGGACACTGATATTTTGAGGAAAAAGGAAACGTTGGGTGAAATTATACCCTGCTTTGGTATCTTCTTCATTTAGTTAATCATTTCCACCACAGTGCCACATCATTGAGCATTCAGGAGGGAACACACTCCTGTAAAAGTGTGTGTGTGTGTGTGTGTGTGTGTGTGTGTGTGTGTGGGTAGGTGAATGTGTTAGGGATTGAGGGGGTTACATTCCTGTCTGCGCAATCGCTGTGAGCACTATATCATGTTTATTAAGCCTCTTAAATCAGAAGCTCCTGGGAGGAGAAGGGTCTGAGCCTTGCTCCAAATGGCCCTACATGGGTGAAACTGCCCCACAGCGCACACAACACACACTCGTTTCTCTCTCTCTCTCTCTCTCTCTGTCTCTCTCTCTCTCTCTCGATCTGATCTCATAAACCTCCCAACTCACAAATCCCTCCTGAATCCGTCACAGGCTACGTTTACACGACAACGATGTAGTCAAAAACGGAAAAGTTTTTCTCTTGTGTTTTCAAAAAGTTTCACGTATACACGACAACGTTTTCAAAACGATTCGCGTTTATACATATATACGATAAAGGCCAAAAATGCTGTATTACGTACGCCAGGCCAGTAGCTGTTCGCGCTTGCCTTTACAAGAGACACGTACTGCGATTGTCTACATACCTAACACGTACTACGCACGCACATGACGTCATTGTTTTCAAAGATTCCCGTATTGGGTGTTTACATGGAGACGATAACGACGGCGTTTTCAAAAACTTGCACTTTGAAACCCGTTTTCAAAAATATGCGTTTTCAGTCTCCAAAACGCAGTTGTCGTGTAAACGAGCAGGCAAAACGCATAAAAAGTTTCCCGTTTTTGGCTGAAAACGTTGTCGTGTAAACGGCTCCTCAGCTCCTCGGGCCTTCGGAACCCTCCGGAACCATGGCTCTGTGTTTTTCTTAGTGCTCTAATAAATGCATCAGCATCCAACTGCACTTTTCACTTCCGTGTCACTTTCTGCTTGTTGTTCATCAGAACCTGAAATCACGCTTGCATATACGACTCCGTCTGAAGCAGCTGAAGGAGCTGGACATATAGAGACACACACATGCTCACATAAAATGGCTGATGTTCTTGGAGGGCTGGTTTATGGGAAACATATGAAAACGTGTAGAAATTTAAAAATGTTGAACAGTATTTAGATAGTGTATCACTGAACAGTAATTACTATATCACTATACAGTAATTACTAAGTAATAAGCTATGTATAAATGTAACAATCTCTGTAATAAGCAATCAGTAAGCATCTTACATATTGGCTCTGTAAGGAATAAAACACTTAGTAGGGTAGTGTTATAGGAAAATAATCAATGACGTGGATGAATAAAGTGGACTTACTGGTACCACACTGAAGTTTTTTTTTTTTTTTTCAATAACTGCATGTTCTGAAGTGTTTTATTCCGTTTATACCACTGCAATCATCCAATGCTAACATTTTTTAAATTTATTAATGGATGATGTTCAATGTTGTTTAGTAGAATGACTATGAAACAAGTTAGTTCCTATCATTACTTGAGTTCTAGCAGCAGTCGTTCTCTCACCGGCTTAATTTTTTTTAATAAGACAAAAAAAAAATTGCAGATTGTCATGTTACAGAGAAACTGAAAGCATAAACTCCTCTGTCCTGAAGATTTGCTTGTGACTGAAAACTGGAGACTCCTTCTGTAAGTTTTCCCAGAAAACTTCATCATATTGTTCTGTTAAATTAAAGCACATTTTCATTTAATCTGTTGATTTTATACATGCAGCAAATTAGTATATTACTATAGAAACAATAGTGTATTACACCAAGAGCATTAATATAAACCTACGATTTGCAGCTGGACTACTGTCAGTGCTGCTGTTATAGAAAATTAATCACTACCTTCTGACCAATCAGAATCCAGGATTTAACGGCCCAGCAGTTGTCCGTGATGTGACAATTTTGTTCCGACAATTTTGTTCCACTTTATACGACTTTAAGCACGCGACCTCCATGAAACTTAACTTTCACAATAAACCATCTGTCAGGAGTTTAGTTTTAGCATCACGGTCCTCTTTGATAGAAAACATTCGCTGAAACGTTTGGGAGGAAATGAGGACTGACATGGCTCGTAATATCAAATAGCTCCTAAATTCTGAATGGATGTGTACTGTATGTACGTGAAGTAACTTATCACGGAGAACACGTTTTTATAGGGCTCGTAATTAACCTGTGGTAAAACATGACCTGATGATGATGTGTGGTGTGTGTGTGTGTGTGGCAGGGGGATCTAAAACATCTTTAGAGGAGAAAATCCTTTTCTGCCACCAGCCTGTCAGAGGCGAGTTTATTATTCCTGATAGGTAACAGGTCTGCTTCTGTAACAAACAGCTCCTGCACCTGTTGATAGCGGGTGTCTTTTGAAAGTCCGGATCTGATGGAAAGATGGCTCAAAGGAACCAGTCCGATCCAGCTAGCGGTTAAATGGCCAGTTCTGACCTCTGACAGGTTGGAAAGAGGTCAGGGTCATGGGCCAGGGGTTAGGGCTTCATGGGGTGGCAGATAGAGGATAGAGGGATTGTGGAGAAAGGAGTTAGGAGTGACAGAGGAGGGAGGGGTTTTTAGGGTGCGGAGAGCTTCTCACCCGGGCAAGAGTTCAGTCCTATCACGGTGGGCCAATCTGTTCCAGACGCACCAAATGACACATTATTGGATCCAGACCTGACACGGGCGCTGTGTATATTACATTACCAGACACCGGCCTCACTTAAGGTTCATTACCTCTCCCCACAGGGAGAGAGAGAGAGAGAGAGAGAGAGAGAGGTGGAAAGAGGGGTGGTGGTTAGGGCTATTATACTGAGCCATGCACAGAGGGTGCTTTTCCCTACACAGTGCATCTGTGCTCTCTTGGTTTGAGTCCAAACTCACCAAACTGTGTTCTATTAGGTTATTTCCTCAGTAGGAGAAATTAAAACCATACACACACACACACACACAATCACAAATAATATCCACTCCACGATACACTCGATATGAGGCACAGAAATTAAACCTGATCTTATATTTCAAAAGTCAAAAAAATTCAAATTATGTTTTTTTTTTCAATTCCATATAAATGAAGTTGTAAGAAAGGGTACACACATAACCCCGCCCTTAATCCTTCATCCGAATTGAGCTGTTCTTGCTCTTTTCACCATCTTCTGCTTGTTCTTTCCTTCATTCCGGCCAAGCCCACAGCCACACTCTCTCACTGAGAAACTGTCAAATATTCCCGGGACCCGTGCACCGTGGAAGCTTTTCCGCAGAACACCCAAGACGTTCTTGGCCTGGAGGGATTTTTTTTTCTCGGGAAGATATTAGAAACACACGGTACGCAGCGCACTGCCTCCTCCTCTTCCCCGGGCACAGCAAGAGGATGGGGCTTGACCAGGGCAGGGCACAGGGGTTAACTCTTTCATTCTGAGTCCGATTAGGCCCGTCCGATCCCCAGGGAAGCCCCTGAACACAAGGAGCAATAAGGAAAATGCCTGCGAGCGTGTTAGCATAGTTGGCATTTTTTTCACTTTGTTCATTAAGTTTGAATTGACCCTAGAGAAACCAAACAAAGAGCTTAATTTGTTGATGAAATGGATAGCTATCTCTCGCAATGTCTATCGGTTTTGGGGCGCACTTTAGATAACGACTGAGCGGTTCCCACGCCTCGGAAAAAAGAAGGATTGGCTGTAGCAGTATGACGATACAGAGAATAAGAGAATGGAATGCTGAGTAAATGTTGGATAAAACTATTACTGTAGTTTAGCAAAATAGGACAAATAGAATAACGAGCCTAATTTATCTGGCCTTCCAACATGGTGGACTCAACTTGCATTGACACTGGAGACTCCTTCCCCTTCCTTAAATGTTAAATAAACATCTCTTTACAGAAAACTTCACCATACACGGTTTTTATCAGTTTTATAAGAAGCGTCCATCATACAAGCCCTAATGAATTTGTTACTATAGGAACGAAAACGGATTACAGCTAGCACATTAATATAAACCTGCGATTTGCAGCTTTGTAACTATCAAAGCTGTTGCTATAGAAAATTAATCAACAACCTTCTGACCAATCAGAATCCAGGATTCAGCAATGCAGTGATATAAAACAATATCAGTGATCTGATCGCTTGTAATGTATTCAGTTTTAATAAATAAGTGAATAGAGTTATCTTATTTAGCTTAGATTTTATACAACACACACACACACACACACACACACACACACACACACACTGCGTCTCGAAAACACTTGTCTCTGTGTGAAATTTGACTATGCCATCCATCGCTGGGATGAGTGCTGTGTGTGTGCAAGATGTAACAGAAGGAGCTGTGTGTGTGTGTGTGTGTGTGTGTCAGTTCTCGTACAATGCGAAGCTCACATTCTTTGTCCCCCTTTCACAAGCGGCTTCACGCTACAATCCAAACACGGCGTCCCGCCTGGCGGAACGCATGGCAGAAAAATACTTTCTGTGGTATGACACCGCTCCCGAAAAAGAGATTAGGCTCTATGATTTACCATCCCATAATTCCTTGAGCCCGGGGCCGCGCCCAGGCCTCGTTACATCTCACATGTCCTCCGCACTCTGACCTGTACGTCTTTTCTGCGGGACGCTGAACACGTGCCTCTTCTTGCTCACCTGCCAGGGTCAGAGGTGAAGCACGCTGAGGTCAGCGGGCACTGAACAAATAATGCCACAAATACCACAGAGGCAGGAAGAAGGGATGATACAGCAGGGGTGGAGGACAAGGGACGATACAGCAGGGGTGGTGGACATGTTCACAGTGAAGAAGACATGAGTCAGAGTGTATAAAACAATCCCAGCAGTCCCAGCAAGTCGCTGTCACTATGGCATGTAGCTGTCTAACAACGTGATCGAGGAAGACAAAAGCCATAAAACTGACAAGGATATTGGGCGCAGGTGTGAGACCAGAAACGGCCATGATACAAGTGTGAAAACAAAACTAAAAAAAAAAAAACAGGAAACACCAAAACAAACGCGGGGAACAAACCATAAAACTAACTTCAAGCACACAAAGTGTTAGGGCAGAGAAGGGCAGTATACGTGTATACACACCTATATTATTGGAACATACAGACCAACCAAACACCTACAGGTGACAGGGCGGAGCTATGACCAAAACAGGAAGTGATTAAGATCTAATGACAGACCAGAACCAGGATGTGACAGTGACAGTGACATTTACTGTGTGAGGAAATCACCCTTAGCTAGCGAGGTTCTAGACATCATTACGCAGTTTTTACTGGTGCGTTTGTTAAACTGCCTCTTAACATAACATGAGCTTAACAGATAGGTGGCCTAGACTAGAAATTAGCCTAAATAAAAACATTTGCGCATAATTTTGGTGAAACAGATTTGTTTTCTTAAAGAGATTTCTACGGAAGCCCTGAACCCCATGGCGTGAAATTGTTTTTAAAGTGCTATGTTGTTATTTTGACTTAGTCTCTCATTGTTTTGACTGAACAACTGATTATTTCAAGATATTATCTTGTCATTTTGACTTCGCAACTTGTTTTTTTGTCATAGTAACTCATAGTGACTTACTATCTTGTTATTATCTCATTATCTACTCACTCATTTTTTCGACCTACTAACTTGATATTTTGACTTAGTATCTCATTATTTCAATTTAGTAACTTGTTATTTTAAAATAGTATCTCATTATTTTGACTTACTAATCATTATTTCAACCTACTACCTGGTTATTTTGACTTAGTATCTCATTATTTCAACCTACTATCTTGTTATTTTGACTTAGTATCTCATTATTTCAACCTACTATCTTGTTATTTTGATATAGTATCTCATTATTTCGACTTACTAGTGGTTATTTCACCCTACTATCTTGTTATTTTGACTTAGTATCTTAGTACTAACCTTTATTTTGGCTTAGTAACTCAAAAATGACTTTCTAAGAGTTCTTTTGACATAATATCTGAGTTATTTAGTTAAAATAATGAGATACTAAATCAAAATAAAGGCATATTGCTTAAAATAAATCCTCAGATGCAGTTGCTTTACTAAAAGATGCTTCTGTAGGTTTCAAAGTATATTACTGGTAGAAATTCTGGTCAAAACCCAATTTTCTATCATTTTTGGTTGTTTTTCTGAATTCAGCCACAGCAACATTGGAGTGGTTTCCTGACACGACTGTCACTGATAGACTGCTTGAATCTACAGACTGGGCTAGAAATAAATCAGCCCCAGCCTCGCTTCTTCATACCATTCTGTGCTTTTTTTTTTTAATAACCGCAGGTGGTGTTGTCGCACAAGCGAAATTATCCATCCTTAAGGCATTTATTAAGAGCAAATAATATGACATGCATGCCAAAAATGAAAGCTTATATTTTTAAGACTGGGAAGCTTAGTACATTCATAACACTAACATTCATAATACTAACAACAAACAAATTCGCAACGACGAGGTCATGTTTATTGGATCTCAATCTTCTATCATCAGTGCAGCCATTTTTCCCAAACCGTCCCCTCCTGTTCTGTCCCGACATCCTTAAATGGACACGTCCATCCTCCGATGAAGTAGCTTTACTAAAAGATGCCATGCTGACATCAGCGAGCCACAGCGTCTCACCCTAACACACGATCTCAGCGATTCCTCGCGCCATATTAGTCACGGCCGAGTCGCACACTCCATCGCCGCTGACACTCCTCAGTCGCACTCTGTCTCTCTCTGTCCTCTTTGTTCTCTGACAGAGAGGAATGTTTCAAAGCACTCTTCACCTTGTGCCCTCCTGCCAGACTGTGGGAACATCACTGTTTTGGTCGCCGCCACTTTGTTAGCTTTCTCTCAGGATAGACGGTTTGCTAAGACTGGTGCCTCTGCACTGGTCCTAATTCTGTCATCATGTACCCACACACACACACACACACACACACACACACACACACACAAGTCAGTATACAGACATTAACACCACACATTTTTAGCTTGTGGACTGCTGGAGTTACACAAAGATTTAGACTTAAATCTTTTTAAACCTGAATTTTTCCTCACTTCTCATTTGTCTTTTAAACAAGTGAGATGATTTACAGAATCATTCAGAAATATGATTAGAAATGATTAGATTAAATAAAAATGAAATAGAGGTATAAAGGAATATTGAGTAGGTGCAGGTATGTACATATAAAACGATATAAAGAGAAATGTACTGTGCTATATTTGGTATAGTACGATATAATATTGGACGAATTTCTGTGATAAATTAAAGTAAAAATCTGGATTTTGGGGGAAAAAAATTGCACCAAATTTAAGAGAAGATCTTAAAAAAAAAAAAAAAAAAAAAATCCTAAATCAGGGATCAAGGGGTTGCAGCCATTTTGAGTCTTTAGATTAAACAAACTATTTAAATATTAGTCTCATTAATATTATTAAATGTATATGATGATATTTGGGCTATTTATCAGTCATTCCTCACAGACACAACACAATTTTTATTCAATTTTAATTCAAATACAGGATAATTTCATCACTTTGATAATGGCAGGTTGGGATTTTCACATTTTAACTAAACAAACCACGACTTGAAAGAAATGATCCACATCCAAAATTAAGTTGAAAGACTGTGATAGAACATCTGTGATAGAACATCTGTCCAGATTTCTGTGAAGCTGCTTCGTGACAATGTCGACTTTTTTAAATATATATAATTATCTATAACTATAGAAATAAAATTGAATTCATTACGTCATTAAGTATGCATGGTGTTTTTTGCTGGTGCTATAAACAGTGCAGACTAGAAGATAAAGAGTCTTTTGGTGCTGGTTGTTGAACATTAGTTCGTATTTAAGCAGAAAATTACATCGAAGTAAACATGTATTTATAAAATTATGAGCTGTTTGATCTGGTCCTCCACACAATATTGGCTCCATCCTATTCCCGTGTGTGTGTGTGTGTGTGTGTGTGTGTAGGTGTGTATATATACCTATGTATGTTTGTGTGGGGGGCATACAACGCGTGCCGGTTTGTGTATGTGTTGTGTGTGTGTGCGCTTGTGTGTGTGTGTGTGTATGTGTGTGTGTGTGTGAGTGTGTATGTGTGTTTCAGAGGGCAGCCTCTACACACGTTCCAGCTCATTAAGCGTGATTAATAGGCTCTCATGCTTTCCCATGATCTCCACTCTGACTTGTGGAATAGAGTGGACTGAGTGAAACGCAGAGCAGACGTTCACACATATACACACACACACACACACACACACACACACACACATACACACACACACACACACACACACACACATACACACACACAGTCCCGCCGTCCTTTATGCGGCACAGATTATCATCTGAAAACGTGTAACGCAGTGTAAATGGGCACTAAACGTCTGTAAATAAAATCACTTCACACTCACAAAAACAAAAATAATCACATTTTAAATATAAATTCTGATCAAATTTGCCAAGAACTTCTGTACATATTTGTTAATAATATTATTTTATCATATAAAACAAATTGCAACCTGTTTAATAACAAAGGCTGCACATGCAATATTATAAAATATTTATTTATTATTTTACATATCAGCTTTTTTTTTTTTAAAATTTTACTCTTAGGGTTTTTGTCATTATATTTTATTTTTTATGTAAATTATTAATCTGTTTATAATTGTATTATGTTGCTATTTAATTATTTATGATTATTGTAATGCATTACAACAACAATAACAACAGCCTTTAAACTGATAGAACATTTGAATTCACTAATTATTGTAAGAGTGAATTTAAATGAATAAAAAGAATTCATCATTTTTTATATGTATAAATAAAATCAACATTGGCATAAATCATTCATTAACAAATGACAACTTTGATTCAATTTAAATAAAATTAAAAATATAAAAATTAAAAACTGACCAAATTGTTATTAACACTGACACAATTATTTTATTAAAAATTACAAATTCAACTAATTAATGAATAAAATTAATACATTATAAAATTGCTAACATTAAAAATCAGCACAATTTATTGATTAAAAGTGACAGAATTCATTCTTTAGTTAATTAATTTACTAAAATGGACAAAATTAATTCATTAAAAATAACTAAAAATAAATCTTTCTCTCATTTTACCCAGAGCGACATGAGTATAAGCACAAACGCACAAACACACACACAAACACACACACACACACACACACACACACACACACATACACACTTTATCCTCTTAAATTCCCTCCAGAACATAATACGGGCCAAAACGTACACTGGAAGCAGTTGATGCTCCGTTCTCACCTGCGTAAATATACAACTGTGTGTTTCGCTTAGATTAAGAAATAATCAAATTGCACACACACACACACACACACACACACACACACACACACACACACACGCACAGTTTCTTGTTGAGGAAATATGCTGTGTAATGTTCAGCTATAAGAACCATCTGTGTAACTAAAAACAGGCCTCTGTATGAACCCTGAAAGACTCACAGGAACCGAGAGAACCAGGGCCGACACACACACACACACACACACACACACACACACACACACACACACGACGCTCAGCTCATACACTCTGAAAGGATGCTGGGACGTTTCTGAGGCATGGGTGGCACGGCGAAACTTTCTGACGTGAAAATTCAGCCGCTCTCAGATGGAGATACTGAGGGAGGCGTGATTTACACGTGAAATTTACACGTGTTTTTGTAGATACCGTACATGATTTACACATTTTCCACATCCAGGTGTGTTTTGACGTGATTAATGTAACTTGAACATGTTCATTTTTTATTCGTTTAATTTGAACGTTCATTTTTTTGCTTTTATTTTTCACGTTTGATTTTGACACACAATTCATTAATCACGTGATTTTTTTTTTTACATATTTGAATTTGAATAATTTATTTTCACATGTTAATTTTTCATGCGTAAGGCATGAGCTTTTTATTTTTTTCATGTTATTTTCTTGGGTTCTTTATTCACATGTACTCCCTGTGTTAATTTATTTTCATGTGATTCTTACGCAATTTTTTTCACATGCTAATTTTTGACGTGTATGGCATGTGCTTTTTATTTTTTCACGTCCGATTGTCTCACATGTTCATTTTTCTCATGTGATAACTATTCGAATTAAATTAAAATTAAAATTTCACATGTTAAATTCTCGCATTTAATGCATGTGCATTTTCATTTTCCCATCTGGTTGTTTTTGGTGAAATTATTTACATTTTCTCCAAATTTTTCACACGTGACTGTCTTGCACAATTAATTTCTTGCCATACGTTAATTTTCCACATATGAAACGTAGTGGACGTTTCATATGTCATGCATGTGTTACTTTTCACATTATTTTTTACGCACTATTAATTTAAGTTTACCGTTATGTTTTTCACATCTAGGCCAAGTGGTTTTATTTTCACACGTGATTTTTACACTTCTTCACATGTACTGCATGTGACTAGTCACATGACTAACTGTTTTTCATGTGATCACAAATTGTTCACGTGTTTATTTGAGTTCACGTGCACTCTAACCAGGTGAAATGAACCATCACGTCTTTTTCACGTGATTACATCTTACTCACATAATCACGTGTGAAATGTATGCGACTTTTCTGTGATGCACTATATTAGGATCTGGGACAAGACACACATACACACACACACATATACACACACTAACACTTAGCCGGTGTATACGAGTGTGTGTTTGAGTGTTCAATAATCCGAACATCACAGTCGCAAACTCAAATGGTGGAAATAACACACACTTCTGATGTAAATGTCATAAAAAGGATACATTTTGTCATTTCTGGTGCTTGAAAGTTGTATTTCAGTCTTTCAGTAGCTGATAAATGGTCCAGTCGCTTCCATATAAGGGCATCGAGATAAACGTTCACAGAGAAATATTTCAGCATGAATATTAAAAATATTTACGAATCCATCATCCGCTTGCTACGTCACATAAATCATCTGTGTGATGTACAGAACTAACGAGCACCTCAACAGAACGCCAAGTCACGTGTAACACCTGGGATCGACTTACTGAACCACTACACACACACACACACACACACACACACACACTACTAAAATAAATAAATAAAATGGCGGAGGAGTTTTAATCCGACTCCCTTTTGCTCCGTACTTCACCTCTTTGCCTCTTCGCCTCACACGGAGCAGCTCGCTCGGGCTAAACTCCGTCCCGCTTTCTTTTTTAATCCAATGTTCCTGCTTAATACACACAGAAACACACACACACACACACACACACACACACACACACACATGAGGCTGTGGAGGTTTCTTCATTTCCTGTGCAGGCCACACACAACTGCACACTGAACGCTGGGAGACAAAAAGCCGAGAAGCTGAAATGTGTAATAATAATATTACTGCTCAAGCTCAATAATCCTGAACCTTCGGCTTTTAGCGAGAAACAGTCAGTTACAGCTGGGCAGATGTGCGCATGAATAAACAAATATATTCATAACGCATCTCTAGCACCATGGTTTAATTATATGGTATATCATAGAGAACGATCCAGAAACTGCTTTTTAATTATTATTATTAAAAAAACCGAAACAGTTATTACATCATACTTTATGTGTAACGATGTAATACAATATTAAACATTCAAATAATGAGTGTATTTTATATATAAATGCAGCGTGTGTTCACTTCCTCACGTCCCCGTATACACAATCCATCTGCCCCAGTCACGTGACTGTTCTGTTCTGTTCTATTAGTTTCTTTTCTATTCTATTCATTTCTATTCGTTTCTATTCTGTTCTACTCGATGTTTTTCGAGATTATTTTATAATCTATTCTATTCTATTTGTTCTCTTCTCTTCTATTTGTTTCCTGTTCTACTCTATGTTATTCTTTTTTATTATGTTATAATCTGTTTTGTGTTCTCTGTTTTATTCTATTCTATTCTATTCTACTTACTTTCTCTTCTATTCTATTTGAATCTATTCCAATTTCATTCGATTATAATCTATTTGTTTTCTGTTCTATTCTACTTGACTCTATTCTATTTATATTATTTTTAATATTTTATTCTGTTCAGATCTATTATATTCTGTTTGACTTTCATGTATTCCGGTTCATTCCATTCTGTTCTATTGTATTCTATTTTATACTGATCTCAGTTATTCTCTTTTCATCTGTTGTTCTATTCTATTCTATTCTATTCTATTCTATTCTATTCCCTTGTTTTACTCTATTCGGTCCCATCTACATTTTATTTATGTTCTGCACTTTTTATATTATATTATATTATATTATAATTCCATTCTTTTGTTTTCTACTTTTTTTTTGGTGTGTTCTTTTTCTCTGTTTTGTTCTACTTTGTTTTATTATATTCTATTCTCTTCATTTTGTATTTTTTATATTTTCTATTTCTGTTCTATTTTAGTTTGCTCTGTTTTATGGGGTTACATTGTTTTCTACTGCATTCTTTTTACATCTATTCTATTTTTTTTTTGTTCTGTTATCCTCTATTTTCTTTTGTTCTATTCTGTTTTATTCAACTTGGTTTTATTCTATTCTATTGTATAATCTACTATTCTATAAAGGTTCAAGAATTGTCCTTTTTATGCATATGCATTATATGTAAGTAAAGAAAGAAAGAAAGAAAAAAATAAAGAAAGAAAGAAAATGTGACAGCTTTAAAATAAATTACAAAATTAAAAGAATAAATATATGTAAAAATATTAACATATATTAAGAAATATTAACAGGAATATTATTAAAATGATTGAATATATATTATTAGCTAAGAGAAAGAAATGTAGCAAGTAGACCAAGAGATTTAAAAAATGACAGATATAAGAGCAAGAGAGAGACAGAGAGAGAGAGAGCGAGAGAGAGAGAGAGAGAGAGAGAGACAGAGAGAGAGAGAGAGAGAGAGAGAGAAGGGCAATGAGGCAGAGTGCAGTGTAAAGGAAGAAAGTATGAGAGAAATGAAAGAGAAAAAGGAAGACAGGAGGAAGGCAGAAGTGCTCCCTCTACAGTTCATCTTAAACGCAGAGGAACTCGCTTCTCATTTGTCGTCTCAATTAGCTGCCAGTTGATCACGGCTCACGCTACAGCAGCTCTGTCTGAAAGCCAAACCTCAGAGCGCACTGGATGGGCCGCCGCTAACCACGCGAGGAACGCGCTGAGAGCACAAAACCAGATGGAGGGAGCTTTAAAAAATGCCTGCCACGCAGAACGGGCCACCTGATCTCCACCATCCCCTCAGCACAGCAGCACAGTGCAGGCATTGTCCTCCAGCTGCAAATCCTGAGCTTCCTCAAGCTCCAGACCTCAACGCCGCGCCACTCACGCCACTCACGCCACTCACGTCGCTCACGCCACTCACTGGGGCAAAGCACACACACTTACAACGCTTCTCTTAACCAGCAACGCTCATCACTTTGCTCATTGTCATGTAGACCAAAGCTTAAAGTCTGCTAAATTACACCACATCACACACACATGTCCATGTGGCCTGCTTCCCACACACACACACACACACACACACACACGCAGGAAGTGACGAACAGAGTGTGCACTCTTTAAAGAGCTAGTACTTAACCACAGAAGTGGACAGGGCTCTTTTGTATCTTCAAGCGTTCTTAAAAACAATGAACAAGCTTCCTTTCATGTATTTCAACAGAAAAGTTTAAATTCTACATCATTTTTTTTATGAGGGAAAGAAGTTCTGTTCTAGGATTGCAAAAAAAAATAACAAGTTTATACCAGTGAAGTCTAATTAATAAGGTAATTGTAACCCCGCCCCTTAACTTTGGTTACTTTCTGGTCCTTCGAATTGCTGCAAATTTGCAACAGAGACATTGGTAATGTTTTAATCATTACAAAAAAATAGATTTCTTTTAAAATTGTACAATATGGTTGGATTTCTGTTAATTTTATACAGTTGAAGTTGGAAGAAAATGGTCACTCCGCCCCTAAACCACTGTTACGTGATGTTTCCCTAAACCATTGTTACTCAAATGTTTGAATTGTGACAAATTTGCAAGTACAATGTTGGAAATATTGCATTAAATCACTAAAAAAAAGAGATGTATTTAATTCCTTTTTTTGTTTTTTACAAATTTAAAGAAGTGGGAACAAGGTGTTCTTTCAATTTTATACAAATGAAGTCATAAAAAAAAGGTTAACTCCGCCCCTAAATCTTTGTAAACTTTCATTCATTTGAATTGTTATACATTTGCAAGCGAGAGGTTGGAAAAACTGCATTTTAATTATTGACAAAAAAGCTGATTTCTATTAAAATTGTACAAATTTCAACAAGGTAGAATGATGGGGTTAGAGTTATTCTAATTTTTTATAATTCTATTCAATAGAGGTCATAAAGATAACGCTAACTCCACCCCCAAACTGTTGGAACTTGTCAATCATTCAAACTGTTACAAATGTGCAAGTGACGTTGGAAAAATTGAATTTAATAATTATAATAAAACTGATTTCCTTTTTTTTAAAATGTAAACAAGGTGGTTGGATTTCTTTTAATTTTATGCTAACCCCACCCTTAAATCTGGAAAATATGCATATTTATTCACCAAAAATGCAGATTTCTTCCATTTATTAAGTTAAAAGTAATAAATTAAAAGAATGTACTTGGATTTCTTTTCATTTTCTACAAGTGAAAATACAAGTGAAGATAAACTCATTCTAACCCCGCCCCTAAACTTTGGTAACTTTTCACTTCTTCGATCTCTTACAAATTTGCATGTGATTAATTTTCAGTTTAAACCAAATGAATTCGTAAGAAAATGTTAACTCCGCCCCTAACTCTAACCAGCCTTTTCAGTCATATAAATTGTTACAAATTTGGAAAAATGTTTTTTTTCCCATTGGTTTTGATGTGTTGTTGTGCTATCCTGTGTACACAAATATCCTATTATTTCCTAAAAAAAATCATTAAGGCAGCAGTGGAGCATTATTTCATATTGTTTGCCATGAATGTCTTTTTATATTTGCTTTATTATTTTTCATTTTACGCAAGAAACAGAACATTTTGGCTAAATCCTCTACAGGAAGTCCAAACACGCTAGCCAAGCCGTAAATGCGGAAACTGTCCCTTTTTATTGGAGTTCATTCCACATCTACACCTTTCCACACGTCTCTCTGAGTGATTCCAGTGCTGGAAGAGGACGCTTGATGTGGCTCGTTTCATTTCCACCCAACAAAAAAAAGCCGTCTTTCTGAGCGGCCACCATCCAGACCCTGGGCGTCTCCACGACTTCAAAGCCTGGCAGAGCGTCCGTTTCCCTGCTGGCCTGGTGCAGCGAACAGACACGGCCTTCTTCTGAGGTGGCACGCGCCACGGTGGGCTGTCCACACCTGTGTTTGCTCCAAGCCGAGCTAATTAAACCGGGGATGCTATTTTGGATGTTACGGGACACAAGGCGGCTTTTAGAGAGAGGCGGAGACTGTGAAAGAAAAAAAAAAAAAAAAGAGTGGGGGTTTGGAAATGAAGCGCAAGTTTAAAATGGCTGTTTCATGGCAATGTGTTATCATCCAAGCTAGGTTAAGAAATCAGGTTTTAGAAGCTCTGGTTCTCATTAAAACAACACTTTATATCTTACACCAATGCTGAATACAACGAAATGGAACCCGGAGAGAAGATTCTTGCAGATTCCTGCTCTGTGGCTTTGCCATATGCTGACTCAGGAGAGAAAAAGGGCAAAAGTAAGAAAGAGAAGGAGGAAGAAAGAAAAAGAGAGAGAGAGGGAGGGAGAGAGAGAACTGGGATGGGCTGGTATTGAGTTACAGAGTTGAAGAGGAGTATCAGGAGGTAAGAAGAGGTCATACTGGGCGCAAAATGAATTTCATGTCAAAACAAATGGCTGCTCTCCCACTTGATGACAAAGCACCCGAAGCCGTTCGAGCCGCTTCTCCTAAACGAGACTCCTCGTGAAAGAAAAAAAAAAATGCAACTCAGCACTCGAGTGAGGAAGCACACATTCCTACACGGTGGATTTTTTTTTTTTTTTTAAATTGGAAGAAAATATACCACCAAGATTTCACCACTGGGACGAAATAAAGTTCAGCATGGCTTAATGTAATCAACACTATTATTCATCATCATCACCCGAGCGCCGGTGAATTCTCCATTCTGATTGGTCGGGAGGTGTTGATTAATTTCCTCTTTGCTCTTGTTGTAACACGTTCTAGTTTCTATAGTAACAACTCATTCACATTGACTTGTATAGTGGACATAAACAAGGTGTGTTGTTACTTAAAAAAAACATATAATTGTTGATACGTTTTCTGTAAGCAGAGGTTTATTTATCATTTATGGAAGGAGTCTCCAGTGTCAGCGATTTTTACAACAGTCGCTAAGTTTTCCACCGTGGGAAAGTCTTCAGAACAGAGGAGATTTTTCGGTTCCTTGGTAACATGACAAGCTGTGATGTCTTTTTTAAAAAAAAGACAGGTTGGTGATGGAACAAATGTCTATGTGATAGTAAGAACAAACTCATCCCACAGACATTCCACAACATTAAATACAACTACAGTATAAATGGATAAAAAGTTTGATTTATAAATTAAAAATTGTAATTTTTGGCAAATGATTCCACCCCATGGTTAATTATTTTTCCTTTTTTTTTAAATTATTACTTATAATTTTTACTTATACTTATACTTCTATTACTTATACTTATCACTTATAATTATTATTACTGGATTTTATCTACACACTCACATGTGCCGTGAACGTCTATAGTGTACATATTGTATTTTATTTTATTTTTTTGTATTTTATTTTACTTTTTTTAATTACTTGTCTTGTTATGTTGGTTTCTCACACCATGGGTCTGGGGGAAATGAAATTTCAATCCTCTGTGTGTCCTGTACATATATCAGAATTGACAATAAAGTCGACTTTGACTTTGACTTTATTATAATAATTAGCGTTAACCCCATTGTACAGAAACTTTTCCTCCATAAAACGTTCATGTTAATGGCTGTAAAATGAATCAGCAGCACACAGTTAAAGCAGCTACAGGGGCAGATGGGAACGCACAAGTTCTAGATGTTCCATCTACAAATACCACATCAAGGAAGTCTTAAAATTAGCAACTATATAAAAAAAACACACAAACACACATTACATTGAAGAGTTTGTTGAGCCAAACAGGAAATACGTCCTTCTTTTTCCCTTGGTGCATTTGTTACAAAATTCAAAATGGTGAATTATTAACAACAAACGACAACATCCAATTGGGATTCATCGCGCGCCACCAGCGTGGACGTTATTTATCGCGAGCGGGCCGCATGTTTTGACAAATGGCCAGGTTCTGCGAATTCTGTCATGGCAAAGTTCAGCAATTAGCCTCCCATGTACAGGGACGTGGGCCCTCCACCACGAGCGCGCTCGATTTATGAGTTCAGTCCAGCAGCCTGACTGCTTCAAAGCAGCGGCAGGAGAGAGCAAGGAGTTCACAAATATGAAAGAACACACACACACACACACATGCACGCATACAGGCGGCTGTAAATCTGAGAAGAACACGGGGAGCTCAAGGATCCTATGGGAGAGATGGACTCTTACAGCCCCTCACTCAGGAGGCCCATAGCTCATATAAGGGCTGCCTATGACTTTGACATTTCTTTTTCGTGGACGCATCTCCGATTTGAACTCTGGACTAAAACAAATATGCGAAACGTGTTCCATATCTATAAAATACCTCAAATTGGAAGAACCACACAGTAGATAAACACAGCCTCGCGGTAGTAGTCGGTGCATGTGTCAGTGGTTAATTTTCTACTTTAACCTAGAGGTCTCCTGTAAATATTTAGTGAAGAGAATTTGGCTACTATGAAGAGCAGATCTTGGCTTCTGTGGAACTCGAACAGATATTACATCTCTGGCTGCTTTAAAACAGGTCTATTAGCAAAAAAAAAATAAATAAAGAGATCAGTCTGGAATTACACTGAGTTCTTGATTAATGTACTCATGAATGTATTAAACAATTAAAAAGTCTAATTTATGTAATATATCTCCACCCCTTTAGCCTCATATGCAAGATGTGTAAATTAGACACACCCCCTTGTCATCATGTCATCCCAAAGAGACAGCTAGCTAACTGCTACTAAACTCGTTTGCACAAGTAAAGATCTGAGTGTCGATTTGCATCATTATGTTAAAATCCTCAAATCTGATTGGTCAGAAGGTGATTTTTTTTTCATAACAGTAGCTCTGACAGTAGTTCTCATTGTAATGTGTTACATTTCTTTAGTATCTACTTCCACAGGGACTTGTATGGCTTTATGCGCATAAAAGGATTTAAAAACACGTAAGATTACTGATATAGTAAGGTTCTATGTAAGGAAACATTCATTTAACATTTATGGAAGGAGTCTCCAGTGTCAGCACTTTGTAACAGTCAGAGGTAAAGCTGTAAGTTTAACAGTTAAAAATTATGCATTTGTACGCAATTGTAATAGTTGGAATTGTTGGCTAATTGCTGTGGTATAAGAGAACTAACACTTTGAGACATGCTATTATAGGAAAATAATCAACTTTTGGGGTGGTAAGAGTCACTCGACTTCACACTGAAATGTACCACCTTGCTGTTGATTAGTTTACGCCCCCAAGTGGCAAACACGCCATGTCATCCTCGATTAATTTGCATATCATGAGAAGTATCCGAGGAGTGTTGGAAAACAGCTTTATTGCTAATATCTAAAACATTAGCTAGCATGATAGCTGACAGCTAAACATCTGAGATAAATACAAAGTGTTTGTAGCAGCAGATAGAATTACTGTGATGGGTATTAGCTCTTATTGTCACTGTCACATTTGTTAAAGTTTAGATTTGTTAGGAATTTGAAGCTGCCTGGTGCTAAAAAGTCACTTTCTGACTTTATATGTATCTAATTATAGAGATATGTAATGATGTTTGAAAAAGGAGTGAAGAGAAAGTTGTGATTTTATCTTTTGAAAGGTAGGAAGTAAAAGAAAAACTCAAGTTCAGATACTTCAAAACCAGATTAATTGTACTTCTCATTTCTGGTCATTATTATACATGGAAAACATTCTGACTGTCTTCATGTCCTGCTCATATTCTCTTTATTCAATCACTCCATAATCCTCCAGTGGAAAACCCCGAGAGTGTGTGTTCTCTCTCTGAGATCTGAGATTCACATTCCTCAACACCCTCCAGGGAGCCTCCACTAAACCTTCCCATCCATCCAAACCTGCTGAGAGACCGAGCTTATCAGCAAAGAACCTGGTGACAAGCATGCTCTCTCTCTCTCTCTCTCTCTCTCTCTCACACACACACATACACATACACATACACACTCACACCTCATTGGGAGCATAAAGGACAGCAGGCTTAACATGTGGGGACCACCAGACCAGAGCTTAGTACTGATCTACTCAACACCGTCACACCAGCTGGGGCTCAGAGATGACACAGAAGGACAGAGATAATAGATACAGATACAGAGAGAGAGAGAGAGAGAGAGAGAGAGAGAGAGGGAGGAGAACCTCCTGTGATAATAGCTGACATTGATTTAAGGGCTCTCAAGAGATGGAGAGAGAATTCTGTCTGGCCAACAACCCTGAACATTTACCAATTCCTTATATAACAGTCATTTCTACTAATTTGCAAGCTCAAAAAAATATTCATACACTCTTACAAAAAAGTGGTTTATCCAGAACCATTAAGTGCGCTTTAGTTTGTCTTTCTGGAGAAACCCTTGTAGGCTATAGGTAGGAACCCACCACCAAACATTTCCCAAGGGTTCCTAAAGTGTTCATACCTTCTTTAAGAGTTCTTAGCTTTCAAAAAAGTTTTTTTTTTACTTGGAACAATTTCTGAACTACTCTGTTCTATAAAAAACAATTTTATAGATAAAAAAACTATAAAAAATGGTTCTTAAGGGTTCCTTAGAGTTCTTAGCTTCCTAAAGCAGCTCTATTTGGAGTCATTTCTAATAGCAAACTTCCTTTAAAGAAGGTTGAATAAAACAATAAAACAATACAACAGTGTGTTTTCCTTTCAGAGAGTGTGTTCTAAAGTGTTCTTTAAGAGTACTTTAGATACTCAAGGGTTCTTTGCTTCCTAAAAGGTTTCTACTTGGAACCTTTGCTCTACATTTTACCCTTAAGGCTTCTCCTAGAGTACAACCTTTAGGGTTCTGGAGTCTTAGAGTGTCTAAGAGTGCAGAAGGAGCTAGAATCTTTCTTTAGTGTATCATCTGGAGAAACCTTTCATCTTTAATGACAGAGCATTTCCCTTTCTTACGTTGAAGAAAAAATAGTTTCTTCAAGTGTTCCTCAAGGGTTCACTCTGATGTGGGGTTCTACATAGAAACCTTAGGAGTTCCCCCAGAGTTTAAATAGTGGCCAGTGAGAAGCTACTCTCTCAGAAAAAGATAAAATCTAGAACCTTGGTGGGTTCTTCAGTTGTCTCTTTGGGGAACCCTTAAATATTCTGTATAGAACCCAATTACAGGTTGTTTCTCTCTAGAAAGTGGCCCAAGGACCTTCAACTATTAAAAGACTCCTTGAAGAACCATTGAAGAAGGGATGTGAGAAAAATGAAAAGAAAAGTTTGCAAATCAACTTTAAGGCACACCATCAATCAATTGCAAATTTCTTCTTTTGTCTTTTCTTTTTTTCTGACATGATTATCTCCATGGTGACTCATTCACTGACTTTCAGTAACCACTTTTTCTTGGTTGTCAGGGTCACGGTGGATCCGGAGCCTATCCCAGGATCACTGGGTATGAATCGAAATTACACCATGGATGGGACACCAGTCCTTCACGGGGCATCATGCACACACACATTCACACTTACAGGCAGTTTATCCTAGCCACCAACAGCATGTTTTTGGTGGGTGGGAAGAAATTGGAGAATGGACCAAACCCAGGTGGACCCGGGGAGAACACGTGAAACTCCACATAGACAGTAACTGAAGCTTAGGATCGACCCCCAGATCCTAGACTTGTGAGACAGCAACACTATAAATTGATTGATTATCATTCTCAGCCATACTTTGCACAAATAGTAATTGTGCAATTACAAACCTCAGCTCCTTAACTCTATAATCACTAACTCCACATAGTTAAAGAAGAGGCTAAAATTTGATCCATTTCACAGAACTGAAGTCTCTGAAGTCTCTCCTCCTGTGGACATGAGAGAATCTTCTAGCAAAGTCAATATGAAAGTTGGACACTCGAGTTGCACAATTTCGGGCTGAGAGCTCTCCTTTCATCTTCCCTCGGTCAGGGGCCTTCTTCACAGGATGAAAATGGGATAGACACACAGACCCCTCCCAGTTTGGCCATTCCTGATGAGCCAGAGCTGGCTTTAAAGCCGCACCATGTGAAGAGCTGCTGCTATGAGCTCATTAGTCCTGACTGTCGATCAGATCAGAGCTCCACAGCTCCAAAGATCTTTGTTTGAAGATGGACCTCACAGCAGTTAATGCAACATGGGAACTGATTGCACTGTTGTACAGATGGTTTCAGTAACAGATACCATGACTGGGAGTAGCAATATATATCTTTTGCAATGACTGCAGAATTTGAGCAATCGCTGGTGACCAGTTGCATTTCTACTGAGATCATTTTAGGGATTAGTAAGATTACTAATACACTACATTTAATCACTTCATCAGATTCCTATTTGAAGGAATGCAAAAACCAATTCCTGCCACTAAATAGTACAAAACCATCAACATGCCATTCATGTCATTCCCAGTCTGACAAACATTATGTCCTGAATCATGACGTCTCGTCTGCCATACTGTGCCCCAAACAGCTCTTGGGGTCGATTCACAAGGTCCGGGGCCGTGAGACTGGGATTCCATCGTCCAGCGTTCTTCACTAACAAGCCAAATGATGGGAAACGACATTGGGCATCATTTAGCTGTCACAAGCCTAATCACCCAGCATGATGCAAAAAGAGTGAGACCTTGATTGCTGAGGCTTGAATTGCTCCAACATAAATTGGCCATTTTACACCTTGGCAGTCTCCCAAAGACACAAATTGTCCTCCTGCCTAGATGAGAGAAAATAGTTAAGAACAGTGAGGTCTATGAAACAGCCATTTCCCTGGGAACTTTGCTGCCTTACTTGGTTCTAAAATAGCCTGGAACTAATGGAAAAGAGGGAAAAGTCAGTGAGACATGCACTTACTGCTAATCACCAATGGGGCCTCAATTTTCTCTAGATATACTGAGGAATTTAGTACGAGTTAATGATTATTATTGCATATCTCAATTACACTGTGAAGTGAGCTGCTGATGTAATCCAGGATAACTGCACATTAGGTAACTATTATAATACAACTAACAAGAAAAGGTGCTTGGAAATTATACTTTTAAACACTTAAAGCTGTGTAAAGGCTCAGTTCCTAGCAATAGCATGAAATATCACTGGGTTATTGTTCTTCAGGCCTTAAAACATGTGTTGTTAAGCTTCCATCCTTATTAAGTATTAGTAGATCCCTAAACATGAGTAAACCCAATATATATATATATATATATATATATATATATATATATATATATATAGTGTGTGTATATTTTATGGCTTCCGGTTTGTGTCCCATCACATGTGGGTACGTGGGGTCAGTAGAGAGTGTGTCAGGATGGAAGTGCCTAAACTAAGTAGTGCTTTTATCAAAATCAGGGTCCATAGCAAAGGTCAGAACACAGGCCTAATACAGGGCAATTCATAACCAGAAATGAGGAAGGGGAACTAGGGTCAAAACCAGGAAGTACACAGGAAACAGGAAACAAGACTCAGACCTAATGATACAAAAGAATGACTTTTAAGACTTTGCTATGAACAATGACACACAGAGGATATAAAAAGGCAAACTAATCAAGAACTAACACAAAATAGGTGAAAACAATTGGGCAACAAACCAATGATAGGACTGGGGAGGAGACAGGACTAAACAGGGGAACTAAACTGTTCTTCTGTTGCCGTATATGGGTCCCATCACACATTGCCGTTTGTGTCCCATAGTCATGTGGAATTGCTGAGATGTTTCTGGAATGTTCTTCCCCATTCACACTGGTTTATCAAACCTGAATCTTATGAGATGTTCATATGAAATTGAGCAATAATGGCAGACCAGTGTATGTATGTATTGCAGCAAACGTTGGTACTTATTTCTCTACCACTTTGTGAATTGTTGGGAAGTTTCCTAGAATGTTCTTGCTCATTTATACAGGTTTATTTGGCTTGCCAGTACTTTAGCTGTGCCACAGGTATGTTAGGGTTTGCATCTCTTATACTTTATGTTGCTGTTTGGGCATTAGAGTGTCCCTGATGTCGAATAACATTGGGTTTGGTGTGCTTCCGGCTCTGGATATGGGTCCCATATGCATATGTGATTATGTTGAAGTCTCTAGAATGTTCTCCAGAATCTGATCTTATGAGACATTCATATTAAATCAAGTAATAATGGTGGAACAGCATATTCCAGCTCTGGGTTTGTATCCCATCATATTAAGGTGCTTGTGTCATACTGGTGTATGATGGATGGTATGTTTATAGAAAGTTCTTGCTCATTTGCACAGGTTTCTTTGGCTTGCCAAACAGTCAATACTTTGTCTGTTCAGTTTTAAGCCTCCAGTTTGCATCCTTTACACCTTAAGTGGTTGTTTGGAAATTAGAAATGTCTATGACGTCTAATGAGACATTCATATGAAATTGAACAATATTGGTCACCCACTCTTTTCTGGCATTGGTTTGAATCAAATCACATGGCAGAACTTATTTATCATATCAGTTTATTATTATTATTGGGTTGTTTCTAGAAAGTTCTAGCTTGCCAGTACTTTATATGTGCAGTCCTTTATGTTTGTCAGGGTTTTTATCCATTATCCTTTATGCAATAGATTGGACATTACAGTGTCTATGATATGGAATACGATTGGGTTCCTGTATTTATATGTGATTGTTGGGAGGTCTCTAGAATGCTCTTCTCCATTCACACTGGTTTATTACTTATCTTCTCATCGAACATTTGTATTTGTGTTCTATAGTCATATGTGATAACTGGGATATCTTTAGAATGTTCTCCAGAATTCAACCATGTTTATCTGGTTTGCCAGAAGCCTTATCGAATGATGGCAGCTTCTAACATAACAATGCCCCTGACTGTGGAAGAACATTTGGTCAGTGTTCTTCTAGGTCTGACAATCCATTCAATTTATGTCTCATACCCATGCGTGGTTGGTGGGAAGTCTCTAGAATGTTCTCCAGCATTCACTGAGGTTTATCTGGCTTATCAGAAGTCTTACTGAATGAGGCCACCTTCTAACATTACACTGTCCATGACTTTCAAATAACTTTGTGTCACTGTTCCTCTAGTTGTGTGGATCTATGGGAAGGCGCTCATATCTTCCCCCAGATTCGCACCCATTCATCTATCTTGTCATCCCTTTCCCTGGACAGTCTGAAACCGACTCCTCACATTAAAACATCTGTAATGTAGCACTGGATAATCTTGGGTCACTCTTCCTCAGGCCTTAGGAAGGCATAGCTGAGCTTTCAGTGTTCAGGCTACTGGGGTGAGGCTCCTGCCTGAAGCTCTGGCCTTCTGAAGAAGGTTCTGGGTTAATGAAATGGAATCCTCTGGCTGTCCATTACTCTCAGCTGGAACGAATCAATCTGAGTGGAGCGTCTATGACCATGATGTCTGCAGGGCTGGTTTTACCTTCGCTGGAGCCGCTGGGAAGACTGCCTGTCTGGATCTGTGAGCTTCATCCTTCACAATCCAAGATTAACTTTAGTGTGCCAGTCACTCCAGGTATCTCCATTACACCGAGGCTAAACCACTCAGAGGAGAAAAACATTCTCAATGCATCATGCAATAAATGAATACGGTTTGTGTGTATTACTGTATATTTAATTGTAATTTTCTAATTCTATTCAAAGTACTAATTTTCTATGTGTGTATGCAACATGGATTTTAGTGACAGTAGCAAGCACAACCAGCAACACGTTGCCATGCCCACACGTGACAACTGTTGCAGTCACAACATGCCTAAAAGAGACAAACTACAACTTGTCACTTTCTAGTGTCAATGTCAAAGAAAGCACTAGGACTATGACTTACTTGAACCATAGTTCCTAGTACCCCTAGTACATTTTCTGAAAACTGGTTGTTGAAAATGTGTCCACTAGAATCTCAGAAATAAAGGTAGCAAACTGTATTTTTGCTTGTTGCCAGTGCGGTAACACCAGAGGTACATGTGTTGGAAATGAAGGACCACTGATGTACCTTTAAAGCTTACGCTAAAAGCTAATTAAAGGTACACCACCACCACATGCACCTTCCCTGGTTAAGGATACATAGTAAAGGTACAAAACTCTTGTATTGTGGTACTCTTGATGGTACCATGACGCTGCCAAGGAAAATACAGTTTGGTAGCTTTATTCCTGAGAGCGTACTCCTGGGAAGCACTTTGAACATAAAATCAAAGTAATTCATATATAAAATCTGGCTACTGAAAGACTCATTTTCAAGCAGCACTGCAGGTTTATTTTCCGGTCCTGTATCCCAACCTCGTTTACATCTACATGTTTAATTTTCTGCTATTTGATATCAACATTACAGCGCTCTCCCATAGAGGTCACATCTTTTTTTCTCTCTCTCTCTCTCGCACTCTCTGTCTCCTTGCGTGTCTCCATTTCCTTTCTTTTCCTTTAATTTAAACCAAAGTCCGGCACCCTCCCTCACGCTGTCTCTCTCAATCCGCTTTTTCACCCTGTTCTGGCAGGATTTGTTTGATATCAGCATACCGCTGCATTCCTCTCAGCTCCTTTCCCTGTCTATCTGTCGTTCGTATTTTCTGATATCGGGGTCAGGGTTAAGTCCTGTCTTTCTGAACTCAATCCCCCAGTCTGGCCCTGTGCTTATAGCCCAGCTGCCTCTGCGCTCTCACACTAACCCCCTTGTTTATATCGGGACGCAATTAAGTCCAGGCCAAGTAAGGGAGTCCCAGAGAGAGCGCTAAGAGTGCAAAGCCGAGACTCGGGTTTCAGCCGGCTCCGGCCCTTCCTCGCCCTCCCTGCCTGCATCGGCGGTCATCTTGTTTTTTTTTTTGTTCTTTAAAATGATTCTGGGTTAGCATATAGTTTTGAGGTCCAGAGTGGAATTCTTAAAAGATACTACAGCTGAACCAGTGAGGCAAGGCTAACAAAAAAAAAAAAATGAAAAAGAGAGGAGAAGAGTTTTATGATTTGGTAAGTAGAAGGAAGGAATTTACATCACATACCACTGAAATATATCCGAGATTCCAACCATAACAGTCAGCATAAGGAAGTTTTATTTTAGAGCAGCTTTAAATTTGCCTAAACGTTGCTGTGTAAGCATGTGACGAACTTTAAATTGGGCTTCATTCGGAAAAGTGTGCAAAGTTCAAAGGTTCAGGAAGAATCACCAGGCCATTGGCTCAGGAATTAGAGAAAAGAGGCAACCTGGTATATTTTCACGTTTACTGCAAACTTATTTTCAAAGGAAGCACTTTAGACAGTAGGTTTAAGAAGTGCACTCTGTTTCACACGGGTAACCACATTTTATTTTAATCTAAACCCGAAAAGAAGGAATAATATGAGACATAATGAAATCGAGGGAAATAATAACAGCATGAGGAATGGTAACCCCTCGATCAGATCAGATTAAACCTTCTCGAATGTGAAAGAGCTCGTTTCAAATACAGAACCACAAACATCCATTAAGCCCAAAAGAACCGCAACAAGAAAATGCAAATATACAGAGCGCTGGCCGGGAGTTTTCGAGAGCGCCGCTCAGATCCGGTTCTCTCTCCGGACTGAAAGATCAGCAGCTTCTCTGGAGGTTGACGTTTAGGTAACCGAACCTCTGGCCACCGCTGGACCTCTGCTTCTCTCTCTCTCTCTCTCTCTCTCTCTCTCTCTTTCTCTCTCTCCTCGAGCCAGCTCAGAGTTCATGCTCTCCACATGTGTGGTCCTCCAGCCTGAGGGAGCTGTCCCACAATCCCAGCCACACGTGTTCAGGACCGAGGCAGAGCAGATAAACAGAGAGAGAGAAAGCTGGCTCGACACTGAGCATGCTCAGAAGAGTAACTCGCCTTTTACACCAAAAAGTGCAAAATGAATTCATTAAACATTATACAACGTGGACTCTGTGGAACCAGACTTCCTTTTACTTGCTTTTAGTTTCACTGAACTACTGAATAATTCATAGTTGGTACTGAATATATTTTAAAACTGTTTAAAAATGACTAATAAGCTGACTTTAAGGGGTTATTGGTACTAAAAGCACTTATTTAGAGGTTACAGTGGACGTTTTCACACAATAGATGTATTACTCTTAAAAATAAAGGCTCTTTAGAGCAACGCCATAGAAGAATTTTTGTTCTGTTTTTTTTTGTTTTTCTTGTTTCCTTAAAGAATATTTTGATGGATTTTTTTTCAATTTTTGTTTGTTACGAAATGAAAATTTCATATCATAAATAATGACATCATATGAAAGCTTCTTAGCAGATTATGTCAAATATACTCTATGTTTTGTCTGTTTGTTTGTTTGGTTGGTTGTTTGGTTTTGTTTACTTTGGCACCAACAAAAATGTTTAAAGACCCAGACCCTCCTCTAGCTATTATTAGCTATAATTATTATCATGAACAATATGTCAGGAATATAATAACACGAATTTAAGATTTAGCATTACATTATGCAAAACGATGTGGGTAATTAAAAAAAAAAAACTATTAATACTTATTAACTTATTAAAACCTATTAATTAATTCATGATAACTCTCTGAAATCAAAATATACTACTATTACTACTATCAAAACCATTATTATTATTATTATTATTATTAAATGTGACCTGTTTGTGTTTTTATTTGTACTTTTTTGTTTTCAGAAATTAATTCATGAATGTGCAGGGTGTCCTGTAACTCCAGCATCATAGAGTCTATATCCATTTATTTATTTATTTATTTCTTAAGCAAAGAAGAGTGAATCCAAATAATTCTACTCATGGGAATTTGAGAAAAATGGTGGACATGTTGAGCCGGGTTTTTTGTTTGTTTTTGTCGTTGTTGTTTTTTTTTTTTTTCTATGATGCTGGACATCCTGTATAATGTAAGTGGATCATCTTACTAACCACTACTACTACTACTACTACTAATAATAATAATAATAATAATAATAATAATACTAATACTTGTCATCATCATCATCATCATCATCTTTAACAGGTCATCACAATGGTCCTTGTTGTATAGTTGTATTATTTTGCACTTTTTTAATTAGGCAAAACTGACGTTTTTCTCCGATATGCATCTGACTTTGACAGAAATGGATGGAAATGAATGAAAGAGAGAACAGAGAGAGTTAAAGGCGAAAGAGACAGAAGGTTCACCAGCAGACGCCTGCAGTGATGATGGACAGTGCAGTAAACAGGCCGAGCAGAGCCCCTACCTCCCCAAACACTGCTGTGTGTGTGTGTGTGTGTGTGTGTGTGTGTGTGTGAGTAAGTGAGAGAGAGAGAGAGAGAGAGAGAGGAAAGACGAACTGGCCCCCTGACTCTCCCCCCCACTAGCCACCTCCTAGCAGATAATATACACCCAATCCCTTTCAGCACCAGGTGTGACAGGCATCAGGGGTGGCCTATCCACAGGGGGCCAGGGGCCAGGGGGAGGGGTGAAGGGGCAAATTAGGAACATGTCAGTAATAATTTAGGCCATGTTTACTTTTCTTCACACCAATATCTCAATTCCTATTTACGAACATGTCAGCGATAACACGACTGACGTCTTTGGAGGTCCTGACCATGAAAGCTTTACCTCAGTTCATTTTCTGGAGAGTTAAATTGAATTACGCTGTGACAGAACGAATGTGAAAGAATGTGACGTATGTACGAGTGTGTTTCTGTTAGAATGTAGCGCTGTAGTAAATTTTATACAGAAAGGAAATGAAATCCGCAATCAAGCCGGCGAGAACGAAAGGTGAAAGCAAACACGTCTGATTTTCATTTCATTACAGTCCATCAAGTGGGTTTATCTTTTAGCACTGTTCATAATTCATTTATTTGCCTAACACTGAGATCTAAATAAGGAATAAAATGCTTAGGTGCATGCTGTTCTAGAAAAATAACCAATGACGGAGTAGCGTGCAAAGTGGAGATCCTGCTTCCAGTGCTTTCTGTGGATTGTACTTTACTTAAGATTGCATTTGATCATTTGATTCATGAGTCGACTCTTTCGAATCAGCTCGGACGATTCCAGTACAAACTCCAGTTTCCCAGAGACCTTTCCTTCAAAACAATGACTGTTTCACTCTCTGACATCGTCCTGGCTTCACGAGCTAATGTGCTCCTCAGTGGATATCTGAGCTTGTGTGGGTGTATATGTGTGTGTGTGTGTGTGTGTGTGTGTGTAGGCTGAGTGAAGGAAAAAGCAATGGAAAGGTCCTGTTGAAAAACGGATTAAGTGAAGAAGCAAATGTGAACCATTAAAAGCTAATGAGAAGCCAGTAGCCTATCAGCAGACGTAATAAAGAGGGTGTTTGGGCTTATTTTGACATGTGGACATTAACAGCCAGGACAGTAAGTGTGTAAAGAGCTCCATGTGTCAACATGACGGAACTAAAGCTTTTAATGGCCAGGGCTTCTTTCCTTGGCCCTTTTTCTTGTGGGTTTAGACAAATGAAAATCCCTGTAATGTTTGATAAAACATTATTGTATTAAGTATGTAGGGAATAAAACCGTTTTAGGAAAATAATCAACAGCGTGGTGGTGTGATGCGGTCTGACGTCAGCTGCAGTTTCCATTACAATCCCAAAGCTGATTATTTTCCACTAAAAGCATATCACATGGTGGAGTGTTTTATTGCTCTTACAGCACAGCAATTTACCAATGATTACAATTTTGTTTTTCTTTTTAACTAAAGAACATGTACTTTTTATCCATTGATAGTTACATTGTGTTTGCAACACAATGATGGCTTTTTTGCACAATTCAGTGTACATGCACTTTATGATATGTTGTTAACGCAAAAACAATGAGCTTTTCTAAGCAATAGTATATCAACATTAGACAGAAAAAAAAAAAAGGTTTACAGCATCACGTCTTTAAAAGTTATTCAAGAACTTGGTTTGACGAGTTGAAGGACATACTTGTATGTTTGCCACCCGGTTATGGAAAAGCTCTGTGGGTGGGACTTTTACAGTGAAAGTAGGCAGGTCTTGGCTATATTTAGTGACGAAATGTACCAGACTCTAGAGAAAGCCAGATAAGATGAGGGGTGATAAGGCCAATATGCTGCAAAAGTGCCCTCTAGGTTGCCCCTACGGTAGATAAAATGTGATAAAGTGCTCTCTAAGTGCCCTCAACCCTTACAGTAGGTAAAATGTGACAAATTTTCCTAATGGCTGCCCTTCAAACAGAAAAAAATGCCCACTAGGGTGCCACTATGTGCAAGAAAACATGATGAAGTGCCCACTAGAGTGGCATTGCAGTGGAGAATATGTGACGCATACCCTATAGGCTCCCTTGCATCTGAGGAAACATGATCAAGTGCCCTAATTTTTGAGAAATCATGCCCTCTATGGGCCCCACTGTCTGTAGGAGGTGCCTTATTTATTTATTTTTTTGTTCCTTCCCCTCGGAGAGACTGCGTCCACCCCTGCTAGAGCAGTTTGACTGCAGTGAGTAAAAGATTCGACTCTGAATCGACTCACCTGCAGGAAGTGACTCAGTCATGCTGTGTGATTTATGTTGATTTTATTCTGTAGAATTCTATGAGTATGTTTTCAGCCCTACACCCCCTCAGGCAACTTTTTTCCCCTTTGTTTAATGACGTCCAGTGTGGACCTAAACCAAACCAAATAGCAAATGAGCCAAAAAGTATCACTTTCGCTCTGATTTGTACTCTGATTCAAATTAATAGCATCCTAACAACTGCATAGCTATTTAACCTAGTGACGCATGCATGAAGCGAAATTTAACTACAAAACACTATTTTTGTGTCGCAGACTCGTTTCTCTTTGCCAGATCTGCTGTACCATATGAAACACCTGCACTGTAAGGTATGCTTGTGCTTAGCCAGTGAACGTTTTTTCCATCTCTGTACTTCCTGTTCTGCAGAAAAGTACAGCAGGTTGCTGAATCAGGAGCTAAAATCAGCCCCGATTCTTCTGTCAAAACAGGCCTCAGGTTCTGAAAGGGTTCCTGAGTGCATTATAAAGTGCTGTACAGAGCGGTGTTGTTCAACCGCAGTGTTAATAACGTCGTCTCTGTCCCTGTATGGAGGAGTGCAGGGTGAGAAGGGGAAGCTGGAAATTCTTATTTCCTGTGTGAGGGAGTGTCGGTGAGCCAGACCACTCGGCGACATGCAGCAATCAGAAAGCACTCCCCAGAGCCAACGCTGCCCTGCTCTTACCCTCTCTCTCTCTCTCTCTCTCTCATTTACTGTCTCTATGTCTCAGTCTGTCTCACTGTCACTCAGAAACTCTCTGATCTTGTCCTCCTTACTCTCCTTATTCTCTGTCTCTCTGTATCTTTGACTCATTTCTCAGCGTCGCTCATAAACGGAGCAAGATTTTGAAAATGTTCTTGTGTGTGTAAACAGTACAGCTTACAAAATATTACCGAACTGACAAATGTAGCTTAGCGAGCACACAAACGTCATGCTCGTCTCCGTCTGTAACTTTACCCAGCGAGAGCCGGCGAGAGTCCTGACTGGCCGCCACAGCTGCGTCACACTCACTCCTCTCGTCACACAGGCAAGCTCACATGCCACCTTTGACCCTTAAATGATCACCCTGAGTATGTGAGCGGCCCCGGAGCTGTAGGCCACCGGCATACACACACACACACACACACACACACACACTGAAGCAGATGCACCATAAACATTATTGTTGGGTGACTTGGGGATGAGCAAGAAGGACAGACAGATAGAGAGAGAGACATGTAGACGACAAAACACTGATTTACTGCATGAGTGAGTTTACAAGCGACACACACACACACACACACACACACAGAGTTGTCATTTGTCACGACAGGCAGACGGCCTGTTGTGTTTCTGCAGCCGGGACTCACATAACATTTATTTTAGTAGGAATTTAACTTTCATCTCAATTTTTAACCATGTGTTGTTCTTATTTACTAATTACAGCTTTCGATTTATTAGTTAGTTCTGCTTTTGGACAAAATTCAATGAAATCGCTTGTATTCAGAATTTTAACGCTTTAAAATAGAAATTGATCTACAGTTCTATTCATCTAACCCCAGCATCCTTGCTCGGTTGAATTTTTATGAATATTTATGAAATCAAACACCATTACATTATGCTAAGTAACACTTTTGTTGATTGATAATTGTTTAAAGGATAACTAAATAATGTGGACACATCCATGACTAAAAATGTTCATGATGATTAAACTGATAAACAGTTGATAACATTCATAATTTAATTTCTACTAATTTATCTTGACTTCTTCTTCTTGTTCTTCTTCTATTATTATTATTATTATTTATTATTATTATTATTAATAGTGGCAGTAGTAGTCATAAGTTCTTTATTTTTAAAAATATAATATATAAGATTGACCACATTTTCTAATACTTACTCATAGTGATTTTTTTTTTTACATTTATTTTATATATTAATATTTTTTTTAATTAATCAAATGAAATCCCACTGACAGGAAGAAAACACAAAAGTGAAAAAGAGAAAGAAGTGAGGAGAAAACTGAAGACAAAAGAATGCAGGAGGTCTTTCACACACACACACACACACACATACACACACACAAACACAAATGAGATTCAGGCCCAAGTGGGAGGGGCACAGGAAGTCTGTGTGTGTGTGTGTGGGTGTTTGTGTGGGTGTTTGTGTCCATTCTTTTGCAGGTATATCGAGCATGAAGTAGTCAGGTAGTGTAATCTGATTATTTCACACACACACATACACACACACACACACTTGTAGAGTGAATGTTTAATACAGTGTAAAAGCATATGTCTAATGTTTATCTGTGTGTGTTAGGGAAGTACATGCATATGAATACATATGAATACTGTACATATGTAAAAAAAAGCATGAATACCTGTGTGTGTATGTGTGTGTGTGTGTGTGTGTGTGTGTGTGTTGCTCCAGCACATCTGGGCTTTATATCAGGGTCTTAATTAATCCTGAGCGAAGGCCAGGCAGTGACAGGTCAACTGTGTAGACTCGGGCTCCAGACAGGCCGTGATTTATGACTGTCAAACCCCAAGCAGTGCTGATTTATTTCCGGGAGAGAGAGAGAGCGAGCAAGCCAGAAAGAAAGAGAAAGAGAGAGAGAGAGAGAGAGAGAGAAACTAGAGGTGATTAGAATATCGAATATCGAATTTTTTAAAAGGACCAGAAGATTATAGTTCAGCATTCATGAGGCACAAATAACACTGTCATATTAACATCAAGAGAAAGAACATAAAATGAGGCTGGTGAGAGAACGACTGTTTATAACTACTATAACAGGAACTAAATAGTTTTTTTGCTGACTTGCGTAACATTAAATATAACTACAAATGGATAAAAATGATGATGTCATTCTTCAATAAGGAAACAATTGGTACAGTTCTTAAATTGTTAAATCGCTGTGGCATAGGAGGAATAAAACACTCTGGGAAATGCGGGTGTATAAAAACGAATCAACTTCAGGGTGGTAACAGTAACTCCACTTCATCCCACCTCCCTGTCGTTGATTGTTTTCCTGTATCAGCATGCTTACACACGTCTTATTCCTTACATTGTTATTGTTAATAGTAGGATTTTCTGCTTCTTTGTGGAACAACTGTTTATAACCGCTACAACGTAACGCAACTTGTTTATGGACCTGCACAACGTTAAATGTAACTAGAAATGGATAAAAAAAGTACAAAGTGTCGTTATTTAATAAATGTATAACTGAGAATAGAATTGGCAAATTGCTATAGTATATGTAAGAGGAATAAAACCCTTTGGGATGTTCTATTATAGGAAAATAATCAACTTCAGTGTGTAACAGTAACTCCACATCACAATGCGGTGCATCACACTTCTCGGTTATTGATTAGTTTCCTGTATCAGCATGCTTATATGTGTTTTATTCCTTCCATATTGTTATTGCTAGTTGTATTTTCTGCTTTTCTTTGTTAAATGATGAACGAATAAACCACTTCAGGTTGCCCAAACATGGTTATTTTATTACTATTGTTAATATTAGCATTATTCTTATTATTTTCTGTTATTCTTTGTTGTTGCTGTTGATGCTCATTGCTTTCCTGAACAGTGAACTATATACATCATGACAGTAAAGTTACTTCGAATTGAATTGAATTGAGACTAGTGGAGTTGGATCCTAACATGGGTGCTTTCCCTAGCTTTCATTCTTCCCCAAGCTTTCTTCATCCTTCGTCAGCTTTCCTCGGTCCTGCAGAGTCCAAACCCGCGTAGGAGGTGAGCTCCAGCGCTCTTATCACCTCCCTCCTACGGTGGCCCAGAAGACCCATCTCTCAAAGCCGCTCAGAGCAGGGGAGGGAACTCGCGGGACACAGCAGCTCTGCTTTTATTAGAAGCCATCATTACTAATATTCCCTGGAATGTCCTGGAGTATAAATAGAAAGATGAAAAAAAAGGGAAAGAAGGGAAGAGTGGGAAAAAATGGAGACTGCAGAGGTGGAGAGGGGGGTTTGGTTTAATCTGGTGTGAGAGTTCAAGATGGCCTTGTTTGGTTTGGACGTCTGAAGGCCTGAGCAGACTGCGGAGACTGACCGCCCAGAGTGAGCCTCAAGTCCTCAGGGACGTACTGGCATCAGTTATAGAGAGGCTAGTTAAAGCTGCAGCTTGCAAAAAAAAATAAAAAAATGTGTGGGAAGTCGGAACTCGGGATTACACCATTTTCAAGCTCAATGCATTTAAGCTACAAAGCTGGAAAAAAAAAGCATGGACGCCTCTATGTTATGTTTAGTTAGCAACAATCTAGCCAGCTAACTGTGATGAGTGATGTATATTTTCCTCCTCAGAACAGTGAACTGCGTAGTCAGTGTTATAGATTTAATAAGGAAATATGTCTGTATAGATTGATTGATCTTAAGCAAATACGTGTATGTACAGTATATACCGTATAACTCATTCAAAGGTAAGAAGTTCTACTTTGTTCACTCTTCATGCTGATTTTGATTTGACGTCACTTGCTGAACTTGGTGTTGAGGAGCTCGTCCCGAGTTGAGGAGGCATTTTATTTGGGTTTTCCTGGTCAGAAATTCCAAGTTATGAGTTTTAGTTGAAAGCAGCATTAGTTAACAGCTTATTTTATCTCCTCTCCTACACACAAACATGTAATTTCATGCAAATCTAACAGACTTAGTCACAATGCAGCTTTACAGAAATCTGGATATAGATTTTCTGGACTGTCCATGCTGATTATTAAAATTATCTGTGTGTTGTTCACGGCTCTGAGATTTTTCATGAGTAGAAGTGTGTGAGATGGAGTCTAGACCACCTTATTTAAACACACTTGAAGCATTTGCCTTTAAATCTGAATAAATAAATAAATAAATAAAACATCAGGGATAGAAAATGCAGACTGTGTGAAATATTACAAGAGACAATTTACAAATAAAAAAAAGGCTGATATGATGATACATGAATGAAGAGAATTAAAATAAACATCTAATAAGAGTCTAGTATACTGCTAATATATTGCTGTGAATAGTCCTAGTGGTAATTATCACATTAATCACTAGTTTAGTGGCTTCCATGGTCATTATTCTACAGCTTAGAGAATAGCACTTGATCCAGCGCATCCTATTATTTTGTAATTTACTGAACATAAATCAATTTACGGAAGGTACAAGATACTAAATTGAGGTAAGCCTCAAAAGATTAAGCCTGTAGATACATGTGATGAACAGTTTCAGTATATGAATAGGGCACATTGTGAATCAGATTCCCGCCATGTGCACAGGACACTCTTTATGATTCCAGTTCAAATCTACAGAGATTATGCACTGAAGCAACCGCGAGTCTCGGGTGTAAACTGTTTTTTTGGAAAGTGCAGTATTTACGGTCAATAATTGCATAGAAATTCTGAACCCTTTGCCCTGGTCACAGTTCTTAAAAGCCATTTCATCCATGACTGTGTACAAGATCTTGTTTCCGTGCTGTTTTATATGTTTGGATCTCGTTCGCTTTAATCTAATTTTCCTCCACTTACTGTAAGTCAGGGCTTGGAAAAGGGTCTGAACCCTAAGCATACATCATGCCTGTGTTTATTTGCTTTCTACATTCTTGGGGACTGGTGTAAATCACATTTAAAAAGGCCCGTATAGCTCATTATCCTGCTACAACTCTAATTCCCTCTAAATGCACTGGAGAAAATTCAGAGCTCATTTGCGGTGTAAACAGTCTTTAACGGATTCAGATTAACTCCCGTTCTCCAGTTACCTCCAGCCCCCACCTCCCCTGAACCCCTACCTCACACACTCTTACACACTCTCTGTCTCACACACACACACACACACACACACACACTGAAACCCACTTCACCAACCCCCCCGACCCCCCCAACGCAACAGAAGATCATATTTTTTCTCCACTTAATTAGACTTGTTAAGTGTAATTACAATCTAATGCAGGCCACGCTCAGATTTCTCGTTTTTTCCCCTTCCTTCTTTTTCTTTCTGTCATTACAGTATGGCATGTGTGAGGGCCGTTGTGCTGCAGCCCAAGGCCAGGGAGAGTGGAACATGTCCATCAGGGGCCGGTTATTACGAGGAGACCACCAAGCTCCACGGCTGAGCAGAGGAGGAAGACGAGGAGGTCTGAGGTGCGTACAGGAAGCAGGGTGAGACGAGACGCCGCTGAGGAAAGCACTTTTAAACTGAGGCCCCGATCAGGACCCGAGCCCCAAAGACACAATGGCAAGCACAATTTAGGACTGACACAGGGAGAAGGGGTGCATACACCATAGAGAGAGAGAGAGAGAGAGAGCGAGAGAGAGAGAGGTTTGAGCTGCAGCTTTGGAACAATTAACAAGGGTAGATGGCATCTTCTAGCCCCTGAGTACTGTTTCTGTAACAATATTAACATTCAACTGTTAATGGGAAATAAATAAATAAATAAATAGCCATCTTCTTTTTGTACAAGTCATTAAAAAATGAAAAACATTTATTTTATTTTATTGTGTTTTATTTTATATTAATGGCTGGCATGCCAAGCACTCTGGAATGTAAATAATAAATAAATAAATAAATAAATAAAGATAGATAGATAGATTGATAAGCTATATTAAATAGTTTAAAAAATATGAAACAAAAAATAGACATCTTCTGATTATGTAAATTAATAAATAACAATTTTAAATATTATTTTATTCCAGTGAGTCAAACTTAAAAAGTCCTGAGCATTCATTCATTCATTCTTTCATTCATTCTTTCATTCTTTCATTCATTCTGACAGAAAAAAAACCTAAAAGAATATTTATATTTGCATTTATATTTATATAGCATGTACTGTATAAAATATATACAAAAACGTATATTTGCATGTATTGTAATGCATCAATAAATAATTATAAATTAAATTATATAATTCATATAGAATAATCTGTTTAACCAAAACTTGATATATAATTATAGAATTTGACATAGAATTTTTATTTATAATATGAATGTTATCAGTATGAATTTATAGTATGAATATGAACTGGAAATGAGGAATTAGACCAGTTTAGTAAGACATAAGACATAACTAGACCCGTTTAATAAGACATTTATCTTATTAAAGGGCATTTAGGAGAAAAAAAGAAAATGTGTCCTTCAGAGTTACACCTCAGGCTGAACTCCTCACCTCTGTGATTGTTTTTTTCCTCCGTCAGAGACCTGGTGTGTTCCTCAGCGCTGAGCTTCATGGGAGGTGCTCAGTTTATGACTCTGGGGTTTATGACACGGCTGCTTAAGAAGCTCTCGGGTTTCACCTGCCAATTACCTTCCTGCTTCTTCCCCAAGCAGGGAGGACAAGAGGGACAGGAGGACAGGGAAGAGAGGAGGTCAGGGAGGAGAGGAGGATGAGGAGGAGATGAGGACGGGAGGAAAGAAGGACAGAGAGAGACCAGAGTTGAGGAGGAGATGAGGACAGAATGACAGAGAGGACAGGAGTTGAGGAGGAGATGAGGACAGAATGACAGAGAGGACAGGAGTTGAGGAGGAGATGAGGACAGAATGACAGAGAGGACAGGAGTTGAGGAGGAGAGAAGGACAGGAAGGATGAGGAGGAGATGAGGACAGGAGGAGAAGAGAGAAAGAGATAAGGGCAGGAGGAGAGCAGAGAAGGAGAAGAGGGCAGGACGAGAGGAAAACAAGGAGGACAGGGCTCTCATCTGACTGAGAGATGAACTGAGAGCCCCCCTCTCCACCTCTCCACCTCTCTCATCCCTCTAGTTCTCAGAAGCTGAACTGTGCAGCTGGAGCTGGTGTTTATTTACTGGGTGGTGGAGAAATGCCAGGAAAGTGCAGCCTCCCACCTCCCAAATCCTCGGGGCAATGAAAGACACTCCCCAGGGGACTTGCCCCTTCTGCTGCACATGGGGCTCTGGCAGGGGAAGCCACAGGAGACGAGTGTGTGTTAAAGGTAAAGGGACACATCCTGATCGTAATTCCAAATTTCTAGACACCTTGTGTACTCAGTGTCCTTATGTCCTGGAGGTTCACAAGAAATGAAATAATTGGTATGTGCGGTTACAGTTTTTACCCCCCATGTAGATAAATATACCTATTAATGATTCAATTACACATGAGTTATGAATATGAGCAGCTAAGGTTACTGTATAAACACCAGCACTAGCCAAATGCTGAGTGCTTTCTGACGGGAAGCGGCTTTTACCCTGACTTTGCCCCCTTATCTGGTCAAACGAATTGTGTTTCTGAGGGCAGATTTACAGTTTTAGCTACTGAGCCATGAAACAAGAGCTACAGCGCTAATATTTGTGAGCTTGTGCTGAGTGAGCTAATTGGCCTGAGGGGTAAAGCTAGCGGCGGTGGTGATATTAGCCAACAGACCGTACCCATATTGTCAGTGCAGAGGAATTTGGGTGGCTAATGAGAGCACAAAAGATGCATTCATTACATCAGCCACCTTCAGGACTGGATTTGTCTCTTGAGCCTGAAGTATTCATCTGTACGTCAGGAGCAGTTCGACTGTGAGGTACTGTCACGAGGTTTGGAATGAGCTGTAACCTGTTATTCAAAAAGGTGGACCGCTCTGGCGTCGGTTCGTTTTTCTCACACCCACACAAACACACGGTAGAATGAATAATAGGATTATGAATTAGATAAGTGTCTTCTTCCTCATATACCAAAGCAATTTAATTTGTTAAAGAACAATATGTCACTGTTTTTATCCGTTTATAGTTACATTTTGTGGAATGTCCAAAAACAAGTTAGTTCTTGCTGTCAATAACATAAACACTCATTCCTTCACCGGACTCTATTTTTTTTTTCACTCCCTTGAAATTAATACACCAAAAAAATTTCCGCTTGTCATGTTACCAAGAAACCGGAAATCATGAACCCCTTTATCCTGAAGACTTTCCCATGGTGGAAAACTGTTACGAAGTGCTGAAACTGGAGACTCCTTCCACAAACCTTAACTAAACACCTCCTTACGGAGTATCACAATAACAATTACACATTTTTCTTTGTTAAATCCATTATTTTAAGAAATCTGTTTATTATTAGTCTTAGATTTTGTGGCATGGTAGCTGTTACTATAGAAATGATAATGTATAAGAAGGAGCGCATTAAAATAAAATGTGATTTGAGTTGAAGCTGGAACTGCTCTCAGAGCTGCTGGTATAGAAAATGAATCCACACCAATCAGATTTGTGGTATAAAATGATTTTACTTGATGTTTTTTTAATTACGAATGCATCCAACTCGTCAACTCACAACTCATCCAGACTAAACCTAAACCCTCAAGTATGTTTGTGCTCATACTCGTTCCTAAAAACACACAAGTGCAAAAGATTAGCATTATCACTGTCTCTGAAATTTATGCCTATATTCACACACAAGATACTAAATGTTCTGCCAAAATTCTACCTCAGCAATTCAGCTGATTACGACAAGCTTGAAATTGGAATATTGTCCAATGAAGTTGCTTATTTCAGCATTTATTTCTTTAAAGAAACAAAATTATCTGCCAAGAAAATACAAAAGTTGTTAGAATAAAACGATTTCAAGATTGAAATGAGCAAAAATGTCTAAAGTAGGCTTCGTAATGTTGTATTTGTTTATACTAATACTTTATAATAATCTTGTAATAAATACTTTTATATAAATTGATCTATTTAGGATTTTTTTTTCCACCTGGGAATGGATTAATGCTCAGGATTTCCACAAAGAGTCCAAAAAGAGTCAAATTAAAGTAAAAAACATTTATGAAAAAGTTATAATTTTATACTTAGACAAACTTCAGAGTAAATATAGAATTCCAAAATGTAATTATTATTATTATTATTATTATTATTATTATTATTATTATTAGGGCAAAACCATCTGGAACCAGTTATTAACCATTTGGAGCTCGTTATAATTGAAAATTTATAAAAGTCTCTATTTTATAAAACTTTTAGGTCATATATTATTTGACTCTAATAAATCCCCTGTAGTTCTTTTTATATATTTTTTTTCTTTTTTTTTGCATAAAATAACTGGAAGGAAGACATATATGAGGAAATCTCTTTGAGTGAGACAAACTACAAACACGAGACTGAAGCGTGTACATCACAATAAGCTTACAGACACATACACACACACACACACACAAACACACACACAAGTAGAGTAACTCTGGCAAAATTGCATTGTGTTAAACTATTCCATTTTATGTAAGACTGCATTAGGATTCTAAAATATCAAAAATGCGTGCAAACTGGCTGGACCTTAAAATGGAAAATGTATGAAGTTTAGCCCCGCCCCTAAACCTAAACTATTGTTACGCTCCAAGTAACTCATACCTAATAATAAAAGTTCTTGTTTAACAAAGAAAATGTTTGTAATTGTTCATATGGTGAAGTTTTCTTTTAGGAGATGTTTAAAATTCACGGAAGGAGTCTCCAGTGTGAGTGCGTTGTAACAGTGAGTACGTTTTCCGGTGCGTGAAAGTCTTCAGGACAGGGGAGATTACTCTTTATACTTTCTTAGTAACATGACAAGCTGAGTCTTTTTGTCATATTCACTTCAAGAGAGAGAAAAACAGAGATTCTGGTGAGGGAACTGACTTGTTCCACAACACTAAATGTAACGCAAAAGAGTTAAAAAGTACAATGTGTTGTTCTTACATAAATAAAGAAAGAATATTATTGTTATATGAGCCGTGGTGAGAGAAGCAGAAGATTGTCGAGGCAGAGATCTAGTGTGTTTGGGGAGGAGAGAAGAGATGAGTCAGAATGAGAGACATGGGAATGATGAAATGTAATGGAGCCTGATGAAGTAGAAGACATGTCCAGCATTGGAGAGATAGAGAGAGAGAGAGAGGGAGGGAGGAAGAGAGAAAGAAACAAGGAGTGGGATATATATATATATATATATATATATATGTGTGTGTGTGTATATAGCTGTCTCTCTCTTTCTCTCTCTCTCTCTCTGGAACACTGGAACTGTGTTGATCGGTTCCGGTCGAACCAGCAGAACCATGGAGAACTCCAAATTTAGTTGTATTGAGAGAGAGAGAGAGAGAGAGAGAGAGAGAAAGAGAGAGAGAGAGATTTATCTAATGGATGTCAATTGCAAAACTTTTGGCACCAGAAGCTGGAACTGTGCTGGTCGGTCTCTTAAAGGTTCCAACTGTACTTCTTTTGGTACCAGTAGAACCATGATCATAACTCCAAATTAAGATCAGACAACATTTCTAGGCTGAAGCATTACCATAGGGAACGTGTGTGTGTGTGTGTGTGTGTGTGCCATTATTCTCCTAAAATCCCATTTCCCGTGGTCCATCGTTATTCTTTTTACCCATCAGCTCTGTACTGGGTGGGCCACATCACACACACACACACACACACACACACACACACAATCTCATGGGTGACTGAACCCCATCTGCAAACAGCATGTTTCTTTACCAGCTGTCTTCAAACCCAACAGAGCAGCCAACACAACACACCCCACACACACACACACACACACACACACACACACACACACACCCACACACACACACACACACACAAACACACACACACACACACACACACAGCCAAAACAGCCCTGACAAGGCAACACCAGGACACGAGACACAGCAACAAGACATATAATACAACCAAGCTCAATGAGAGATGCTACGGATCTGCCACGCCCACAAGTAATTAGCTGATTTGCTAATTAGCTAATTACACATCCTCGTTAAACCTTGTAAAAATGGATTTAGTCGTGAATGATGGTGTACAAGGCTGATTCCATCGCCGATGTGGGACACGGACGTGGACAGGACACGGCTCTGGCAGTTTAAGATGGCGTTAAAGTCCCGGAGAGGTGAGAGGAGTTCAGCGGCGGCCATATAAGGAATGTCCCAGCAGGCTTCTCACCAGACACATGGCCCCTCGGCCGCCCAGGGGACGGCCCACAATGCATCACACATTCTGGGATGGTAGTGAGGCAGAACCAGGGTGAGGTTCAGGCCAGAAGAGCGAGCGAGAGAGCGAGAGAGAGAGACAGACAGAGAGATAGAGAGAGAATTTTACCAGGTCATTTACTGGAACCAGAATAGAATAACGCATACAATAGTGTTTAAATAGATGCTCAAGTTTCAGTTTCTTCCTCGTATAACGCCATAACGACATCGGACTGTTTAAAAGAGGTTTCGGTTTTAAAGCACAGACACGGGTGAACAGTTTTCATAGCTGTACCACACACCAGCTGCATGAAAAGAAGCTAAAACATTATTGCTATTGACGTATTGCTAACTAACTAGTCAAATCAAATTTGTCATTACACAAGTGTTTTTTTTTTTTTTTTCTTTGATCGAATTTTGTTGAGGTGAAAAGTAGCGGTGCAGTAACAGAGACGGGGCAGATTAACGAATGTCACTGGCAGTTAGCACACACGAGGAAGTACAGGCAACAGACTACAACGAGGGGGAAAAAAAATTGGGGTTTGCCCACAAAACCAGCCTTATTCTGGGAAATACACATCCTACCTCATGGCTTATGTGTCATACAGCTAATGTTTATTGATAACAGGAATACACACTTACACAGCTACTATGTGGGAATATTAGCATTGCACATCAGAGCTAGCAGACATAAAAAAGACATAGTTTAAAAAAAATAAATTATACCAAATATGTATTTAAGTCTTGATAATAAGTGAATTTATGAGGTTATGTGTAAAGTCTGAGATATTCCACAGTTGCAGTTTAACTAGCAATAACAACTTATTGCTAGCTAGTTTCACGACTTACTCAGGTGGACATTTTGATGTCATGATCACACTTTAACTGTGGATGAATACAGGAAATGCCATTGTTAGCAACAAAAACAATAATATTAATATTAATGGATACAATCAGATATAAGACAGAGTTCAGTAATAACCGTTGTTATGGCTACAGTTGACCTGTTGTGTTAGTTGTGAGTGGAGCCTTAGAAATTGAAAATACAAATCTGTATAAGATAATAGAGCTGACAGATGTGTTGAACAATTTTTGCTAATCTCACTAGCTAGCTGGCATTATTTGTGCTTTAGACTTTAATTTGGTTGTCCGTTTTGATGTGCGTTCCTGTTTAGGCTGTCAAAACAATAAGAAAATGAAAAACACACAACGCTACTTTGTGAGTCGGGTGTACCCATGGCTGGTTCAAACGTCACTGCAATCATCTGTCAGTTCGAACGTCACTGCAATCATATGTCATTTGACTGGCACATTTTTGTGTCAGTGTTTTGCATGGATTGAATTTTTCTGCAAGGGAGCATCATCAGAAGCTTAGAGAGAACAGTGTATACAAGCCTCTGTGTGAGTTGTTCATATAAGAATGAGTGCATTAATATAAACCTGTGATTGAATTAAAGATGGAACAAATGTCAGAGCTGCTGTAATAGAAATCTAATCATAATAAAGATCTTTCGACCAAACAGATTTGAGAATTTAACAGCGCTGTGGTATACAGAAGTACTATTTTTTTATCGTTTTAATTTATAAAAACATGCTGTTGTTATTTTCATAATGACTGTCTTAATGTTTAAGGTTCATAACTCTGAATATGGCATCACATGCTAATCTTTTTGTTTTAGTAAATGCTTTAGGAATTCAGAGAAGCATAAATTTTCTGCGGAATTTATTAATGACTGTTCAAGTCATCATATTTGTCATAAAATACATGCTAAGAAGAGCACAATTAGCCAAAGATGAGCATTAAGACGGATGACAATAACAGGTAATGGTACCCTAACACTATATAAACTATCATGGCAGTGCATAACATCTCCCATGACATGTTTATGAGACAATTATGTACGTCTTATGATGTAAATTCAGCTAAAGTGTCTTTTTTGTGAGACAGATTTGCCCTGGGTTAATGACTGTCCATTATTTCCACTTTGACCTTATATTTTTATGTGAATATTCCCGAGCACAGTGATAACCCGAAGTTTTTCCAGTCAGTGAATCTGATTACCCTCGATCACTCAGCCCACTGACGGTTTTACTGCGTGTTCCTGATCATGCGTTAACCAAACCACACGTCTTGACTGCATATTTTCGAGGTCATGTATTCCCAGGATCTGGCTTTTAAGAATGTTGTAAGTCTCGGACAGAAGCACTCGAGCAGAGCTCTCCTGCAGTGACACACTCGCTCCTGCTCCGAACCATGCCCGAGTGTGTCATTATGTACGTGTCCAAGCATCACCGGCCTCCTCTAGGCCTTTATGAGCGGGAGCACCGGTGGGTGTCTGGGCCCCGCTGAATTCTGGGAAGCAAGGCTTGTTTGAAGGCTCTCGGCAGCCCTCCACTCCCTCTTGGAAGAACTTCACAAGAGAACTCATGCAGCTCAAATATTTCTCTGTCAAACGATCTACGCAAACATGTCCTGCTGAGAGGACAAAGGGAAGTGTGTGTGTGAGTGTGTGTTTGTAAGACAGCAAATTATTGCCTGTTTTTCCTCATAAATGTTCACCCACTATAAAGCGCTGCTCAGAATTTGCGTTATTTGATATCTGAGTTAATCCGGATCCCTCACACTGCGTACCGCCCTCGGCTCTACTCCTGATACTGATGTTTGGCTAATTACAGTGTCTGAAACATGCTAAGTGTGCTCTGGTTAGCATCTGTTCGCCTAATTACAGTGTCAAAAAACATGCTGATTCTTTGCTAAGCACCTTTTTAAAGATGTTGCTAACATGCAAATGTGCTAGGTTGCATTTTAACACTATCATATCTGACACTTTAGTTAAAATATGCCAGTCACGCTAACAGACATGTACATGAAAATGTGAACATTATTTATTATTTGCTTATTATTCCATTCCAGATGATTTAAAAGATGTTAAGATGGAGTGGAACAATAAGAAAATAATATGTCTTATCCACACAAGTGTCCTGGTGTTAAGTGTCAGGTATGACAGATCCATTATTCATATTTAATTTAATATTGAAACAATATTTCCTTATCATTCCACTCCAGATTAGCATCTTTTAAATGATTTTAAAGAATTTGAAGTAATGTTTTTTTCAGTCTGAAGCATTACAATATCAGTCTCATAATTAATTATACATATTCAAGTCTTTCTAAATATTTAAAATGAAACACGAAAATCATATCTATACTTTCTATGTTATCTATATTTGAGGATTATCTATAGTTTCTATACTTAAAAATATAAAAATACGAGCTTATGAGCTACAATAGCAAGAAGGTTTCAACATTATACTTGATGTTTTTAATATCTAAATTATTAAAATGATTTAAATTAGCTCTAAGGTGACTGTAGTTATGTAGTTATATGTAGTTTAATTCTATTTCAAACAAATATGTCGAGATTTCAGTGCTTTATAAATATTGCATAAGAACAGTAGTCATCAATTACAAAGGAGGTACATAAGCAATCTTAAATAAAAAGGATAGATAGATAGATAGATAGATAGATATTTAATCAGACTGCTGTTTTTCTAATTTAAAATTTGAATTATATTATATTATACTTCACACAATTTATTAAAGAAATCTACTGTGTGTGTGTGTGTGCATGTGTGTGTGTCTGAAAAACAAGGATCCCTGTGATTTCCTCTTGTCAGTTTCAAGCTTTTTATTTACATACAATCACTCAGACTGAACCAGATTCACTTCAAGTTTTCTAAAGTGTCTGCTACAGCGTGAATAAAAATGATAAAGAATTCTCTGTTTAAAAGGAAATATATCTTCAAAATTATCAATATTTTCAACAGAATATGTTCAACGCAACATTTATTAACTAGTTTTAATTGAAAGTAAATGACTCTACATTATGTAAAAAAAACAACACGTGGTGTAAGAAATGAAAACTTTATTGCTGTTATTTTATTGATTATTATTCGATTTGATTTTCTAATCTTAAATCTTAAAAAGTCACATGATATTTAATCTCCAAAAGAAGAAATTACTGTGACAACTTTTATTTATTAACAATTGATTATTACTTTAGTATTAATGATTGATAATTACTACTAATGATTAATTACTGACTGATTACCAATTACAATTGTTTTTTATTTTAATTCATCATTTTTAAATTATTGTATTAAAATCAGTAAGAACATTGTATTAATCGTATCAAAGTGTATGTATAAATGGTGTATTTATTTATTTGTTTGTTTTATTTTTGGTGTTCAATTTTTTGTGGTCACACCTTGTATGATTATCATGAATAATTTAGGATAATTATGATTAAAATGTATAATTATTCATTTAGAATGATTAATTATATTTATCAGAAGATGTAATTGTAATTTTGTTGTTTTAAATAAATGAAGTGTGGTGCACTTCACATACAGAACAAATGTAGAAATAGGTTTTAAATATTAGAATTAAAATGAAATTGTGTGAAATTAGACGCATTAATAACATTACTTTTGAAGACAATTCTGGCAAATGCACTTTTCATGTTCTTTCTGTTTATATGATCTAACTGCTTATTCATTACAAGACAATGAAAATGTGCTGTTTTTTCTCTTTTCCTGCATTTCTCAGGATCTTGAGTCCCTCATCACGGGAGGCCGATCTCTGTGTTCAGCTGCGTAACTGCAGCCTGTTCAAACAGATCTGTGTTTCATTCCCAAATAATACAGTAGAGGGGAAGAGGGGATGAGAACGAGGCACAGGAAAGCCCTCGCCATTTTCACCAACTCTGACACAAAGATGTCTTTATGAGAAGCTAAAGGAGCCTAGCGAGATGAAAGCGGCCGGCCCCAGCTGAGACGCGTTATTAATCTGCGGGAACTCGAGCAGGTGTCTCTCTCTCTTTCGAAATGCAGCGGTTTCGAGTTAGCAGTTCGCCGCCTCCGATCTTGAACGAGGATGAGAGCGGCTCTCGGGCCCAGCATGCGGCGGGGCTTGGCTGTTTTCTCAGGATTCCAGTCCGTTGCAGCTCCTCCTGTGAGCTGGGGATATGGAGCGTGAAGGGTGGAGCATGCTTCGGGAGCCGTGCCACAGTCCAACAGACTTTTAGCAGCCTGCGTCATGACGAGAAACAGGGATGGTGGATTTAGCCACAGGAAAATCACACAAAGTCAATCAGGACGGAGCAGAGCAACGTTGGTGCCATTATCGAAAATAAAACAGTGGGACATGTTGAGACAGAGCAGCGCCGAGAAAAAGTTAGGGCGCATTTATTTTTGGAGAGTGGTTAAGTTGCTTACACAGGGCAGTCCTCTGTGTCCAATCAGCCTGATGGGAGTGTGTGTGTGTGTGTGTGTGTGTGTGCTTGTTCATATAACATTTACCACATAAAATTTCCCTTATAGAAAAATCACTTATATTTCACATGTGATTAAGTGAATAATGTGATCACATATTATAACTGCACGTGACCTCAAGTATTTTTGGAATTATGTGAACTATATGTGATGGCATGTGAGAAAATCACACAAACAATGAAAAAAAAAACAAAAAAAAAATGTGATGAACTTAGGTGATCGAACAAATCACTGGAAAAAATACATGTGAGAAATAGAAACGTGAAAAAATAGAATGTGAAAATAAACAAATTGCTTCAAAACTCATGTGAAAATGAACAAATTATTAGAAATAGAATCATGTGAAAATTAATGAATCCTTAGAAAAAATAGAAAAAAAAAAAACAAATCAGTGGGAAAAATCATATTCAGAAAAAAAAAATAGAAAAATGTGTGAAAAAAAATGAATCACTGGTAAATCACGTGAAAATAAACAAATTGGCAGAAAATCACATGAAAAAAGGATTCAGTGGAAAATCATATGAAAAACAAGCGTATCATTCTAAAAAGAAATCACATGAAAAATGAATCATTGATAAAAAAAAAGCATGAGCAAAATAAAAAGGTGAAAATAAACAAATTACGTGAAAAAATATCATGTAAAAATAAACAAATCATTGAAAAATCATGAGTGAAAAATAAATTAATCGTTCTAAAAAAAATACACGAAAAATAAATAAAATTCTGGAAAAATCACACAGACAAAAAAAACAAAAATCACTTGTAAAACAATGATGTGAAAGTTAACAAATTATTGGGGAAATCACACAAATCCATGTCGTACATGTGAAAAATATGAAATTAAATGAAATGTGAAAATAAAATGAATCACTTGTGAAAACAAAAAATCAGGTGAAAAATAAGTGAATCATGTGAAAAACATGACTTTTCTGTAAGGGTTGTGTGTTAGCGTGTGCTGAATGTATTTGCTGTGCCATTCTGAAAGAGTAAAATGATTACCCACACACACACACACACACACACACACACACACACACACACACACAGTATGGGAAAGACAGAGACATTATGGCTCATTTGTTCAGACTGCTATGCCAAGAGCAACACCTGCAAGGTACACACAACCCTGAAGACCTTATATTCTTGCCTATTTATCCCATCACACACAAACACACACACACACACACACAGTGGCTTCCACTTTTTTCAGCTCTAGCTGTCTATGTTGACTTTAAATGTCGATGAATCAGCTCATCTGTAAACACAACAGGAATAAAAAAAACAATGATGACAGAACAGCTTTATAACAAACGAGTGAGGAATGTTACTGTGTGTGTGGATCAGTGTTCTGTTCTCATCACCGGGAGGACGTTAGTTTGGAAATGTTGCTTTGGAGGTTTGTTTGTTTGTTTGTTTTTTCATTTTTTATGATTTTTTTTTTTTTTTAAATCATAAAAAAATGAATCAACACCATGACGATCTTTTAAGCAAGGAATAAAACACTTGGGTGTGTGCTGTTATAGGAAAACAATCAACTTCATCATGGTGTGATGAAGCGGCGTTACTGTTATCACCCTGAAGATGATTATTTTTCTATAACGCCATGTCCTGAAGTGTGTTATTCCTCTTATATATTAATGAAAGAATGACACATCGTAATTTTTTTTATCCATTTATAGTTGCATTTAATGTTGTGGAACAGCCAAAAAAATCAAGTTAGTGCCTGTTAGAGGAGCTATAAACAGTCGTTCTTTCACCAGCCTCTCTCTCTCTCTCTCTCGCTCTCTCTTTCTCTTTTTTTTTCTCTCTCCTGAAGTTTATAAGATTAAAAAATCTTGTCATGTTACTGAGAAATTGGAAACTTAAAGTTACTGCTTCAGTTCTGACTGTTACAAAGCGCTGACACTGGAGACTCCTTCCATAAGTGTAAGTAAATTACAGAAAAATTCACCGTATCAATGTGTATACATTTTTCTTTGTTAAATAACGTTTTGTTTATTATTATGTTTAGATTACATGGAGAGTTCTCCATACAAGTCCCTGTATAAGCTGTTACTATAGAAACAATAACGTATAAGAACGAGCCAGCACTATTATTATTAATATTCATACAGGGGCATAAATATTATTATTTAACAATGTCAAGCAAAATCAGAAAATGATCTTATAAGAAAAAAAAAAAACTAGGAACTGGTCAGATCTGGTCTGTGTGTTTGCTGTGTGATTTCTAATTGCAAAAAATAATCTGTGATTAATCTGGATATAATGGCATTAAACATATTTGCCAGAAGACAGCGTAGTTGTAAGTCACGTTTATGTGTAACTAAGTGCGACTAAAATCATTAACACAAAACCAAAAGAAAACATCATGGCATAACTGAAGCTTTTTCATGAAGGACCACTGCTTTCTAAACTCTAGTACTTATTCCTCACAGGCGCAGCGTGAGCGTAAACAGCAAACGTGGAATTAATTAAGTCGAGAATGCAGGGGAGAGCAGTACAGACCTCACACACCCTTCACACACAAACACACACACACGCCAAAATGGAAAGCGATCAAATTAATGCGAGCCCTCGTGGTCACGCCACCCTGCTGCTGCTAATTTGTTTCTTTTATTTGTTCGTCTGAAGTGCCACCGCTGCCCCTGAAACCTCGTGTTAAAGCCAAATCCACACCATCTGAGCTGTTTAACACATGCACACACACACACACACACACAAACACACACACATACACAAACACACCGAGTTTTACACAGGAGTAAAACAAAAGCTGTGTTCTGTATTCATTTCCGATCTGTTTCTTACGCAGCACAGGTGTATTCACGCTAATGATCTCTGAGGCTAGCTGCAGAGCCTCACTAGCCTTGTTATGTTAGCATTGTTGTGGGCGTTAAAGTTTTTTCTGTCAAAATGCCAACAAACGTTAGGCCTCGTTTATCAAACTGGACACGAACAATGGATTTATTCGTAAATAGTTCGTAAAAGCATTTACAAAGAAAACGTGGTATTCGTGAAAATCTATTCATTTGCAAAATTTTCAAATTTGTTTTCTTTACTGAGTTTGTGGAAATGTACGTAAGAAGACTCATCAATGTGAACTCGAGTGATCGGATACAAATCCGATATAATTGTTAATAATAATTGTTGACCAGTTATCGCGATTTTACGTACGAATTACACCATCAACTTTAAATCACTCGTTTATTTCAATCACACGCAAATTTTTAATAACTATTTTTGCCAAACTCATTCATTTCACGTTAATGACTAGAACAAAAGAAATCCAAAACAAATCTATAAATTAAGATATACAAGTCTAACCGTGCAATCAGGACAAAAGTAATGGCGCCCTATAAAAATAGGAAGAGTTAGCGTGTGCATGCGCTGCAGTGGCTGAGCTGCATTACTGGAAGATTTATCACACAACATGCTTATTTAATCATCGTTTTGTCTTTTTCAGCTCTCTGTGAGCTTTGCCTTTTATGGCGTGATTGTGGGTGTGGTTAAATGTAAATCAGCTGTGCCATGAACACACTTGGTAATTTACACCTGATCCGTATTTATCCACATATGTAAATGAGTATGAAGAAAATCAGCGTAAGGAAAGTTTTCTGAATCTAGCAGGAATTTTTATGAAAACATTTACAATCAATTCTACTAAAAGACTGAGAAATGAAACGCAGTGTTTTTTTTATTATTGTTTACTCCACTTTGGTAACTGATTGGTGTTTCAGTCAAAGCAAAATTTGCCTTTTTTTTTTATTAAAACAAATAACAAATTCAATCAGTATGGTCTCATCGTCTGAACACTATGCAAATACATAAGTCAAATTGTATGAAAGGTGTTTGTACTGTTATTTTTGGTTATGAAATTCATATAAAATCAAATTTCTCATGTATGTCTCAGGTACGTCATGTCTCTATACCTCTATGTGTACACACTACAGGAATTTTATTATTATCATCAGCCGTCATTCAAACAAGCCCAAATTTTCATCTCTGCTTCAGGCGAGTTCATGCCCAGACATGCAATTCTGAGAGATAACACACACACACACACACACACGCACACATACACACACATAGAGAGAAAGAGAAAGAACTTTGGGGTTTCATGGAAAAAAACACCCCTACACCTGTTTAATCCAGATGTTCAGAGACACAATGTGGGACAAATCGAACATGTCTTGACGATGACACTTTGAGAGACTTCATTTAGCCTGCGCAGTGTGTGAGATGCTGGATGGCCTCACTGAAAAAACAAATTGATAGATGTCATGTAAAAGCACGTGGAAGAATAAATCTCTGTTATTAAACACGTTGACCTTGTATTTATTTAAGGAAAAAAAAACTCAACCAGAATAGTTTTTATAGTGACGTTTATGTGGAATGAGCTGTCATTAGTAGATATTCATCATATTTAGTTTAAAAAAATAAAGAAAACACGGAACATCGAGACATGCTGTGCTTGAATGACAGTTTAATACGAAAATGATTTTGCTACACAGATACACAGAAAACCATTAAAACCAAAACCATTTCCACACATTTGTTCAATTGGAGTATGCTTAATTTACCATAATAAGCTAAATCATGTTCATAATCGCTAGGTTTGTGTTAACATAGAATAATTCCTTCCAAACTGTGGATTCCATACATCACTTTTGTGCATGAAGGTTTGCAAGATGGTAGATAACCTAACTACATTTGCCTATTTGTTGTTTTTTTATTATTTTCCTGTAGTAATAACGCTCAAGCAGTAGTGCTTTTTTGATGCATGGCATGTCATCATGGAGCCAATCTCATATAAAAAGTTGGAGGCCATGAGTTCTTTGTGATGATCTCAGTGCAAGCACCACAAAGGTGAGCTACTTACAGTGGAATCAGGAAAAGTAGAAATTGACAACGTGACAAATTGAACCAGTTACATTACTTAGCACGGATAGCTTCCACAGCTGATGTAGACCTTGCCGTGGTTGGGTTAAAGTAAACCTCAGCAAGCCACCATTTTCAAAAAGACCAGGGATCAGATCTCTGGATCACTCCTAAGCTCCGAAACAGCATTCACACTTCACCAAATGTACAACTCAAACAGCAAATGTGGAAACAACCAGAGAGACCCAAAGCCAGAGTTTCCTATCAAAAAAGAACATGGGGAGGAAATGAAAAAAAAACCATAAATCAGATGTATAAATAATTAAAAAGAAGTGCAATGTGTAGTCAGAAAGTGTTTAAGTGTTTAAGAAGTCATGTTTTAAGTCTGGACTTGAAACGGAAGCTGCTAGCTGACCGATTCCTGGCAACCTGAGAGGCGTAGGTTTGTATTTGTCAAGTCGATCCAAGGTGTATTTTGTTCCTAAGCAACTGAGTGATTAATAGACAAATAGCAACAGTTTAAATTCTATAACTAACTAGCAGCAGGGGCGGAAAAAGCACTGAGAAATGATACTTTAGTGAAAGTATACTGTAGAGTATACTGTGTCAAAAGCTTCCTCGAATTATGTGGGAGTATCCAGTCTAAAATGTACTCATGTGAAAGCCAAAAAGTTGCTACAAGTATTAAAAAGTAAAAAGTCAATATTTTAACTGATGAAATGAAGTTACTGTCATGTGTTTTCATGTAAAATCTAACTTTTAGTACTTAATATAATATAAAACTGTTAGAAGTAAATCTACTTCATAAGTCAATATTGTGCCTGAAAACTGAAAAATCATTCAATCTCTGAAAGTCTACTGGTGCATATGCATGACTAATGCTACGAAGTTTGCTAATGAGTTCAGAAATCTTGTAAATAACCAATATTTACTATTAGCTAGAATCTGACTTTGCTGATTTGCCTAGCTAATTATGTTAGCTAATGAAATCTATGCTAGTCTAACCTGGAGTTAGCATAGCAAACAGGCTAACTTGGCTAAATATAGCCAGAGACCATTAGCAAGACGAGCTAGAGCGACATGCTGTTTTCAAATTAGATGGAGTTCATGCTCTCTAGGGAGGTAAAGGAGACCCTTTGTTTTTATATACAAGTCTTTGCTTACTCCAGCATATTGAAAGATTTTACTGAGGTAAAGCCAGGGACACTCATCCTCAAGTTCCACACTACGGTCCAGTGGATTATCCATCTTCAGACAAACACGGATAGCTATAGCGCTAACTACGTTGTGTAGCATGAGAAGAACATGAGAAGAACATTTTTTCTACATTGACTGATGACTTGTACTGTCATTGGCTGGATGAGTGAAGAAGAGTCCTTCAAGATTTGTAACGAGTACTTTAAAAGTCTAAATAAAAATGTAAGGAGTAAACAGTTAATTTTTTGGACATGGACAAGTATTCAATTTCAATAACACTCAATTAAAGTATAAATATAGCAAAAATAATACTTAAGTATATTAACAAAGTACAATTACAAGTATTTTCCATCCCTGGCTAATAGCCAGCTTTCTTTGTCTCACACTGTTTTTTTTATTTTTTGAATTAGCTAATGCTACCAGATGTTCTTTTTACTGAGATCAGTAAGCATGACCGTTGCAGTAGTCCAACCTGCTGGAGAATACAATAGAAAACTGGATTTTCAAGATGGAATGCTAAAACCGTTAATGAAATTTGTATAAACAGAGAAAGTTGAAGACAGAAAATGCAGTTAGAAAGTAACAGAAATCTAGTGAAATATTTGCTTAGCATCTGGCAACAAAGTACATCCTTCATCTGTTACCAGATTTCAGTTTTCAACAGAAAAGCAGAAATGCACAAGATTGCTGTCCTCATACTTCATACACAGGGCCAGATGTACTAAGTGATTTAATATGGCCACAAAATATGCTCATCAGGTTTAATGCCTGGCTTTAAAATCCACTGTTAATTCATAAAAATGATCAACCAGAGCGCAAATAAAAGCTCAGGATTAGCTCTATCTCTTACATTTATAGGCTGCCATTACTTTTGTGTCTCTAATGCTTTAATATATTGATATAATTAATTATGCAAAACACTTAGCAACTGATAACAAACAACCTGTGCTGGTTGAGGCAGTCCTATTTTGTGGGAAAACCATACACCTGGCAACACTCCAAGCAATGCAATGTGCGTTGCGCTAATTTACATCTCTGAGAAAATTACGCACAGAGCTAGCTGCTGTTAAATTTCCAAACATTAGTGGAAAAATACACCAATACAGCAGTTCTTAACCTGTGTATTTAGACACGTAAGCCAGTTTGCACATAACACAATGTCAACGATATCGAAAAGATGATCATTGATGGAAAGATAAATATTAAGAAACGTACCCAGATTGTGACTCATCATGCTGTACTTTTGGGAAAATGGCCAAAACTTCCATTTTCTAAGATAACAACCACCAAAAAAAACAATAATAAAAAAATCACCCCAAACCCAAGACCTACTTTCAAGTCAGACGGGAAAATTAACAGCATTAAATCAACCTCTGAACTTAAGTTCGATCATACGTCAGGGCGTAAAGTCGATCTTGAACCATATGCTAAGAGGAGTTTGGTTAAAACTAGCATGAATTAAAATTTCAGATGCACCGGAGAAACTTAACCTCGTAACTAGTCGTGTGAAAATAATTGTAGATCAAAACATGGTGTATTTCCTCATCACCAGCCAATCAGAAACACGATCTGACATAAACAGGAAATATTACATTCACAATTGAAACAAAGGGAAATTGTTAGAGTCAGTGTTTCTCAGCGTAACATCAAGCAAATCTCTCGAGTTACCCATTTAGTGAAAATTACCTCAATATTTACACAGGGAAAGTTACTTGTATTCAGAGTCGGGTTACGCAGCTGCTTAAGTCCATTTTCTTGGGTGTGAAAATCTGCTGCGTGTATTTTAGGCAGAAAGTTCTTGAATAAAAGAGTAGGAGACGGTGTTTTTCAAAAGCGTCTAGACCACCATGTTTAAACACAAACACTTGCCTTTAAAACTAAAAAAAAATAATAACAAAAACACGTTTAGAGTTTATATAAGGATAAACTTTTTCCTCAGCACTTGATGCACTCTGAATGTAAATAAAACGAGGTTTTGGGGTAGGTCTAAGTTTTAAGCTATATCTTAAGGCTACACTAAACCAATGCTACTCTGTACTCTTTTAGTATTAATTTTAGTAAACTCAAATGTAGTGGCCATTTATGTTTAAACTAGTCTGCAATAGAGCTCACATTTTTCTGATGAAACCGGCTGAAGAATCACCTGGAGTGTGTGTTTTTCCCACACCGAACCTTTTCACGAGAAGCGTGACAGCTTTGAATTACGATGACGGCTTGATGATTACTCATTGCTCTCCTTCCCAATAATAAAACATATCTTCACTAAAGACATCATTGTTTTCATTAAGTTTTTTTGGGAATTTGTTTTCTTTAGATGAGGACATTGTCAAAGAATCCGAATCAGTCATGTACACGTTCCATTTTTATTTTCGATTACGAGTAACTGTATCTAACGACGACTTTTTTTAAACAAATAATAATAATAGAAGGAATCTTATATTGTATTATGTGTATTACTATACAGACTCAACCTTCCATATTATTAGAAACACCTGTACACCTGCTCATTCATGCGATTCTAAAGTCCCATCAGCTTCACATTTCGACGTGTTGTGCATCCTGAGATGCTTTTCTGCTCACCACGGATGTAACGAGTGATTATTTGAGTTCCCATAGCCTAGTAGTGTCAGTGTATTTATTGGCACCCTGAACCACAAGTAATGAAGGACAACTCTAACAGCACAAATCATTTCCCTTACCGAAAAATCACATGAACTTCACGTACTTTACACAAACGAACATGTTTTAAATGTTTCACACCTTTTTATGCCTCCACGACTAAGCGATAGAGGCTTTATGTTTTTGGGTTGTCGGTCCGTCTGCCCAAGATTCTTGTTAGCGTGATATCTTAAAAACAACTGGTTGAATGTTTGTAAGATCTATGTGGAATTATCATCGTAAGCAGCAGATGAACTGATAAGATTTTAGAATTGATCCAAACCGGAAGAATAAGAGTATATATTCAATAGGAGGAGGAATAAGAGTATTTTTTAACAGAAGGACTACACACAAACACATATATACAGTCTGTATATAATATATACATATATACATACACACACATACATACATATATATACATATATATATATATATATATATATATATATATATATATATATACACATATATATATATATATATATATATATATATATATATATATATATATATATATATATATACCTGCATTTTTATTTTTATTTCCTTGTTTGATTTCTTTACATGATTCCTTTTTTTTTCCACATATTTCTTTCATATGATGTCATGAGTTGTACCTGAGTTCCCACTTACAATTTCAGGGCATAACGTTTTTCTCACGCATCACATTCACAAAAAAAACAAACAAAAAAAAAACACATTATTACATACTTTTTCGTTATGTCAGTACAGAAAACAAATCGGACCATTGTTATCCGCAAACAGCAAAGCGCATGCATGCCAAATATCTGTCAAATAAGACAGGCGCCCTTTATTTCCACGCCTGTACAAGAATGTCAAGTGGCTGGGTCAGATGACAAGGCCCTCAGGTCACGATTCGCTTGAATGCCTGAAAGGATTCGGTTACCATGAAGACCATGATGAAACAAATACAGATGTAGGTGTGTATGTGTGTGTATGTGTGTGTATTTGTGTGTGTGTGTGTGTGTCAGTTAGGAAACGAGTATTGCAGAGTTTCAGAGAAGCTATCAGAAGGTAAGACATGCAGTGTTATGATGGCGTCTTTGACGTGTGCATGGTTGAACACAATGATCACTCTGGTTATAAATAAAACTCTGTAACAGCTCTTTTGTCAAGTGGAGTTTGATTTATCGGTGTTTGGATGTCATTCTATGCGTAATCCCTTAAACTATGCAAATGCAACTGACGTCCCCACCGATAGAGAGGCCATGCAAAAACAACGGTTTGCTTTTATTCAAATAAGCTTATGCAGAGCTTTGCTATCTGATAGCACTTGTAACACAAGGAGACCAGGTCCAGTGACATTTTATGACATTATATAATGATAACCAAAGTCCTGCTGCAGACCAACACTCGCAAATTCAAGATACAAGTCATTTTTGTCATTTTTCTACATTCAGACTATTTCTAAAAAATGAACAATTAAAAAAATCATTCGTCCAACAGTGATCTTTTTAATGACAAATATTCCAATTTTTTAAATGTTAATTTGCAGATTTTATCCTCAACATTTAAATGAATTGCGTATGAATGTATTCTGTAGTTAACACAATTATATGTATATATATATATAAAACAGTTATATATTTATATAACTGTACACCTACTTATTCGTGCAATTATCAAATCAGCCAATCATGTGGCAGCATTGCAGTGCATAAAATCATGCGGATACAGGCCAACGGCTTTGAGTAATGTTCTCATCAACCATCAGAATGGGGAAAAAGTGTGATTTTGACTGTGGCATGATTGTTGGTGCAAGACGGGCTGGTTTGAGTATTTCTATATGTGTTGATCTCCTGGGATTTTCACCCTCAACAGTCTCTAGAGTTTCCTCAGAATGGTGCAATAATGGCAGTGGCAGTTATGCGAATGGAAATGCTGTTTTCGTTGATGAGAGAGGTCAATGGAGAAATCTACAGGAACTCAGATAACCACTCTGTATAATTGTGGTGAGCAGAAAAGCATCTCAGAATGCACAACATGTTAAACCTTGAGGCAGATGGGCTACAACAGCAGAAGACCACGTCAGGTTCCACTTCTGTCAGCCAAGAATAGAAAACTGAGGCTGCAGTGAGCACAGGCTCACCACAACTGGACTGTTGAAGACTGGAAAAACATAGCCTGGTCTGATGAATCTCAGTTTCTGCTGAGGCACAGTGATGATAGGGTCAGAATTTGGTGCCAAGGACCAATGAATCCAAGGACCCAACCTGCCTTGTGTCAACAGTCCAGGCTGGTGGAGGTGGTGTAATGGTTTTCTTGGCACACTTTGGGCCTGTTAACCCTGGCTTGAGTGCCACAGCCTATTTGAGTATTGTTGTTGATCATGTGCATCCCTTCATGGCCACAATTTACCATCTTCTAATGGCTACTTCCAGCATGATAATGCACCATGTCACAAAGCAAAAGTCGTCTCACAACAGAGTGTTTCTCTATCAGAGAGGGTTCCAAGCAGAACTCTTTTAGGAATTATCTTTAAAATTGTCTCATTTTTATTAATATTCCGTAAGTAGGAAAAGATGCCAACGCTAACTCATCCACTAGCCCTATTTTTAACATTTGCATCTTTAATTCTGCATGTTTTTATTTTAATAACGGATACTAATAAAGAATATTGTGTATTTAAAAATCGATTTTTTGCAATTATATTGCTTTAAAATCTGAAGAATTGTCTCATATCTATGGCGCGTCTATTGCTAAACATCGTACAGGGAATAAAAGGGATACTTGTTCTGATATTCCACCCAATATTTAATCACCTTCTATTTTTACCAAGTCGAAACAAGCTCGAAACAAGCGCCGTCTCAACCTGCTTTTAGAGAAAACAGACCTCTGTTTGCTGACCCAAATCATGATATCATACAGTGGCGAACTTTCCCGTTTGACAGGTACAAGACCAGCAATGATGTCATGCGGAGGCTGGCTCACGGCAGGCAGGTTTTAGTTTCCTGACGTCTTGTACCTGCGGGAGTTCAGGTGATCTGAAGCCCACACTCTCCACGCTGCCCAGACACGTCCATGTTCTCCATGAAAGACTTTCCATTAGATACTTCTGGCTTGGTCTTTCACGCTCACACAGCTAAACACTGTGTCATGTTTGGAAGTGGCTACACACAACCACACGCATACACACACTGAACTACAAACACAGTCCTTCAACATCATCTTCAACAGCTTAATCTATTATACTCACACACACACACACACACACACACACACAACTATAACATATTAACACACAGGATATGCCTTTAAGGACATAATCTAGTACACTAGTACAAGGACACACTGTCTCACACACTTCACACACACAGAGCTCACACAGTTGAATACACAACGATTCTTAAATCTTCGTTTCTTGAATTCTCAAATCGGATTGGTCGTCCTAATTGTTTCCATGACTACAGCTCGATCACAGAGGCTTGTACGCCACATAAACGGATTAAAAATCTGATACAGTGAAGTTTTCTGTAAGGAGTTGTTTATTTAATGTTTATGGAAGGAGTCTCCAGTGTCAGTGCTTTGTAACAATCAGAGGTTAAGCTGTAGAGAAACAGACAAAGGACAGGTGGGTGAGCGATCAACTGCTTATAGCTGCTTTAACGTCAGTGAGAACATGAACCTGTTTTCAGGATGTTCCACAACATTAAAAGTAACTACAAATGGATAAAAATTTAAAATTATAAGATGTAGCAAGTTGCTGTGGTAGAAGAGGAATGAAACACTTCAGAAGATGCTGTAGGGGTGGCAACAGAAACTTCGCTTCACATCGGGTTGTGAAAAATCACGCTGTCATTGATTATTTTCCTGTAACTGCACAACCCTGAGTGTTTGATTCCTTCCTGAGATGCTGAGATGACACCAATTGTGACTAATTTTAATTTTACTACTACTCACATAGGAAATATCATCATATGTCCCTATAAAAATGTCTTAAATAAGAAGAAATTCCTGTAAATTCAGAAAAAATACGTTCGTATCCTACTCGTGATCCTGAGTGTGTGTAAATTTAGACATAAGAAGACTCATAAATGTAAATCTCAACTTGTTTGACTTCAAATCATATATCATCTGCATGGATTTATGCACATTTTATATATGGAATATATAATCTATCCAGTTTAAACTGCTTATTTTTATTACGTTTACGGAGTTGAGCAGACGCCCTCATCCAGAGCGACTTAAAGAAGAGCTTTGGAGTCTCGATCAAAACCACATCCTCATGCTAGTTCACTAGGTCAGGGACTAAGAATGCCATCGAGAACGTTCTGTGAAAATCAGTTGTTTTATTTTATTGGTATTAATTAAAGAATATAAAAATAAAGAAAAGGAGCTAACACAAACCCATAAATTAAGACAAATAAAATTAGCGAAGGAAATGGCGCCGTATAAACGGAGGACATGCTGGTCTGTCTGCGCAGAGCCGTAAGCCGTAAACAAACGACTCAGCTGAGGAAAGTTTTAGCGCTTGCTTATTATTCTTCATATTCTATATTATTAAACATTTTTATTGGCATAGACATGAGTCAAAATAACTTCCACTTCTGTTTTTTTACTCTTTACCCGGATCGATCTTTTCGTGATCTCAACTTGACCTTTTATGGAGTTTTGTGGGCGTCGCTAAATGCAAATCCGCGTGCCGTGCACACACTTGGTAATTTACGGGTGAATGGCATTCATCAACATACACACGCAAGTACAAAGCAAATCAGCATTTACGAAACTTTCATATATTCAGTGGAAATTTTCGTTCGATTTGGTTCACGCAAATATTTACATACAACTTCACTAAAAAATTGATAAATGAGGCTGTATAACGTTCTCACCGAATAACAAACTGACTCCAGGAAAGACACTAAATACATAAAATCCACTTTACAAGTGCCTCAGAGTCAATACTGAAACATGTTCACAAGCAAACACTAACACACGCTAAAACCCAAAACACACAGCAGACATTGAGAAGTGTGTTTAGTCACCTGGGTGTAAATTAGCCTAATTGGATTACTTTAAGAGTAATTAGAAAGGTGAAACAGTAAAATGTACCAAATTGTACCAAACTTTAAACAAAATGAAATGCGGAAATGTGGGTGGATCCTGTACAACAACGCAACAAACCCAAACAACATGGTCTCACACACCACAGCTGTGAGAATTCAAACGCTAAGGTTGGGTGGGCAATCAATCAATCAAATAAATAAAATAATGGTGTATATAGACAGCAGAAATTGAAAACAAAAATGAAATATTTAAAAATAATCTATTTTACTTTTATCTTTTTTTTATTTTACTAATTCTTTACAAAAATCAAGCAATCAATCAATCGATAAATGAATAAAATGTAATTCTGCACAACTTTATGTTGCATACAACAATTATAGCAACTCACTTTAAAATCAGATACTAAACATAAATACACACTACACAAAACGCTACAAATGGACTGACAATACTGGGAAGATTAAAAAGTTTCAAAAATATAATAATAATAATAATATTTTATATACAATAATAATTTAGTATATCATATTTATTATAATAAAACAAATCAATAATTAGCTAAAAAGTTACTAAAAACACTTAATTTAATAAAAAAATAATACACAAAATACACAAAGACACAGTTCCTTAAAAGGGCAACAAGTTACTAACAAAGGATAAGAAAACACTTTTAAGTGATTTTTTTAGGGAACTATTTTTTGTATTAACAAAAAAAAAAAAAACACAGAGACACAGTTCCTTCAACTAAAAAAAAAAAAAAATTAATACACAGTACAAAAAATCTTACAAAAAGTAAGTATATAAGTATATGAGTATAAGGAAGTCTTAGATTTAAGTATAATAATAACTAATAGAAGAATTAATCAGTCGTTTAGAAATACTTTTTAAATTTTAATTGTTTTCATTTGATTAAAATAATGAATTATGGAAAGATGTTACTAAAAAAAGGATAAACATTTAAGATTTAATTAAGAAGAGAAACTTTATTATTATTATTTTACCCAAAAACATGAAAACACATAGTTCCTTAAAATATCACATCATTTTTGTGTATCTAGAATGAAAGCAATCTCCTGTTCCCACCACCACCAACACACACACACACACACACACACACACACACACACACAGATTAAATATGAACCTCTGAACTCCTCACTCTATCCCACTGCTCTGTGTGTCACTCGAAGCTGCTCTTTAGCTTTTTATCCCTCTGTCACACAAACGCCATTCTCTTAATCCCTGCGAATTCACCCCGTGACCTTTCACCCCTTGGCCAGATCCAAAGCAGACGCCATTTTAGGAGCTAAATCACAACCACCTGAAGCTGTGACCTCCATCAGGTGATCGACGGAGCGCTGGTCTGGTACTAATTAAAGCCAAGGGCACAACCTCAGTTGGGTTAAATCAGCACATCCAACCTGCAGCTCCTCGCTCCCTTAAACACGTCTGCTTCCAATAGCCGACAAATTACAATAGTATGCGGAGCAACCCAGGGCCATGTGCTCGCTTTTTTTTAAAGCAGATTGATGTGAAACAAAGGCCGATCGTCCGAGTAATTGAGGGAATCTGGCAGAGTTAAGATAATAAGGGCGTGAGTAATTTGGTCAGGGAGTGTTTGGAATAGCGCTTGTCAAAGCAGCACGTGTTGACACGGCTTCAAATGGCGGCGAACTGAATTTCGGTTAAAAAAAAAAGAGAGAAAAAAAAAAAAAAACGTGACAATTGGTCAAAATGACATCCAGACACGATGCATGGAGAACACTCCATTAGTCATTACAGACAGTTAGAGGAATTTACTCACTGCTCTGCAACGGGATTTCTCCTGAAGTGTCAGATCATAGGATTAGAGGAATCAAATGGATGATCGTGTGTGTGTGTGTGTGTGTGTGTGTATGTGTATGAGAAAGAGAGAGAGAGAGTGTTTTCACACTCACTTAACAGCCATCCACAGAGAGCCATCCCTTACTGTCACAGCTGAGTCAACATGTAAGAAATGTCAATTATTTCACTTTCGTACATTTAAAAATAAACCAGCAGAACTTACAAATAAGCATAAAGTACTCGTTATTTCATATCAGATATGATAAATCGATTTTAAAAAAATGCTTTGAGGGAAAAAAAACCTGAAAGGAAAACATGTATGATGAGGAAAATGTGAAATAAAAATAATCAGAAAGACAGACATTACATTCCAACTTTTGAAATATAACATCAGCGCTGTATTGCAGTGTTTCGTAGTATTTAAATGGTACATCATAGAATTCATGAATTTTTTTAAATTAAAAGTATTAAAATGCAAAGTGTTGTTTCATCATGTAATGTAAAAATTGTCTCATAAATATATACTGTGTATCCCCCCCATCTATCTATCTATCTATCTATCCATATATATATATATATATATATATATATATATATATATATATATATATATATATATACACGCACTATATGGCCAAAAGTATGAGGACACCTGACCATTACACCCATATGTGGTTCTTCCCCAGACTGCTGCCACACAGGCCTTCTCTCCCAACATCAATGTCTGATCTCACTAATGCTCTTGTGGCTGAATGAACACAAAACCCCACAGCCACGCTCCAAAATCTAGTGGAAAGCCTTCCCAGAAGAGTGGAGCTTATTATAACAGCTAAGGGGGAATAAATCTGGAATGGGATGTTCAACAAGCACATATGGGTGTGATTGGCAAGGTGTCCACAAACTTTTGGCCATATAGTGTGGTTAGATAGATAGATAAATAGATAGATAGATAGATAGATAGATAGATAGATAGATATTTATATCTACGTTGTCCTAAATATGTGTAGCTATGAGAATTTACTGGCACACAGCAGAATGCATTAATATGCTAATATATTATGTAATATTATGTTGAGAACAGGCTTGTGAAATCCTCGACTGCAGTGCATTCTGGGTAGTCTGGGTGTCGGTTTGTGTTTGTGATGATGTACGTCAGCATGCACAATCACATATGGAGAGTAACATACAAAAGCACTTGCCGTTATAGGAAATGAATCAGCGCCGGGATAGTGTGATGCCTCAAAGTGTTTTATTCCTCTTCTACTAGAGTAATTCACCAACAATCCCATTTTTTAATTAAAGAACATCACGTTATACTTTTTATCCATTTATATGGACGTTACAGCAGCACTAGCCTCTATATTTCTCTATACTGTCTGTTACGAAGCGCTAACACTGGAGACTCCTTCCAAAAATCTCCTCACAGAAAACTTCAAGAATTACAAATTCGGTTTAAGTGGCGCGCCGTACATATACGTCCCTGTGTAAGTCATTACTATAGAAACAATAACGTTTTAATATAAACCTGTGATTTGCAGCTGCACTACTGTCAGAGCTGCTGTTATAGAAAACTAATCAACACCTTCTAACCAATCAGTTTGCCTTTTTTTTTTTAGTGTAAATAATATAAACATCTGTTTTGGTCCTTACAATTTTTTTTAATCGAATACAGGTTTCTGTACTGAACACATTACAGTAAAGAGTCTGTATTTATGGGATTTTATTTTTTAATATGTATTGAGAGCAGAATTACCATTACAATTATTTTATTAATCATAAATGAATACATTTACATTTCCAGAAAGAGTAATTGTTCAGAAGAAGAAGGCCGCATGCTGCTGTATAAAACAGGAATATGAGACAGTCTTTTAATTAAAGCAGTAATAAGCTGCTACAGAATGTATTCGCCATGTAAGATATGTAAAAGTCTGTGACCCCAGTGGCCTCCATATGGAAGTGTGTTACTGATCTGTTTAATCAAATGCATGCAAAATGGCTGATACACAACCTGCAGACTCAACAATCAACCTTAAAAAGAAAAGGACAAGTTGATGTGAAAATGGTGGATCTGGCAACACTGATTAGTGCTTTTGTCAGTGCAGAACATCAGGAAGTGCAGAGAGTCTCCTCTGACCTTCACAGTCATGTGACTTGTTTTCTCACTCCTACCTCCTCACAGCACATTTGTACACATACATGCATACATACACACACAAACACACACCCACACACACACACACACACACACAGAGGGAGAGAGAGAGAGAGAGAGAGAGAGAGAGCTTGGCTTGTGTGATTATTTATGGTGGCTCCAGTGTTCTTGAAGGGTGCAAAGTGTTTCTAATAAACGGTTTCGGGTTTCCCCACGGCTCAGCTGCCTCTGTGTGTGTGTGTGTGTGTGTGTGTGTGTGTGTGTGTGTGTGTACACACTATCAAAGAATCCCAGACTGCTGACAACCCAGGGGTCATCCATCTCTCCTCCCTGAGAGAGAGAGAGAGAGAGAGAGAGAGAGAGAGAGAGGGAAAGAGAGAGAAAGAGAGAGAGGGAGGGAGAGACACAAAGATAGAAAGAAATAGAATGAGAGAGAAAGGCAAACAGAGAGATAGAGACAGAAAGAGAGACATAGACAGAGACAGGTAGAGAAAAGAAAGAAAGAGAGAGGGGGAAGCAGAAAGAGAGATAGATAGATAGATAGATAGATAGATAGATAGATAGATAGATAATATTTCACAGGTAGAGGAGATGAATGCTCCAGATTATACTTCCTCATAAAGGAGGGCGAAGAATGAGAGAGAGAGAGAGAGAGAGAGAGAGAAAGAGAGAGAGAGGGAGGGAGGGAGAGACACAAAGATAGAAAGAAACAGAATGAGAGAGAAAGGCAAACAAAGAGACAGAGACAGAAAGAGAGACGTAGAGAGAGACAGGTAGAGAAAAGAAAGAAAGAGAGAGGGGAAGCAGAAAGAGAGAGACATAGATAGATAGATAGATAGATAGATAGATAGATAATATTTCACAGGTAGAGGAGATGAATGCTCCAGATTATACTTCCTCATAAAGGAGGGCGAAGAATGAGAGAGAGAGAGAGAGAGAGAGAGAGAGGAAGGGAGATGAGTGAAACATCGTAATCATTATTTTTGCATTAATGTGTGAATCCATTTAACATCTCGTGCTTGGAACATCCTTTTCCACACGTCGTCCATTTTAGGTTATAAAAAAATTCACAGGAAGTTGTTTAACAGGAAGTTGCATCATCTGAATTTCTTCACGATTATGGGAAGAAGAAAGGAACGTTCTTTATTTTTAACACGCAAATTAGTAATAAAAAAAGTCCTCTACCATTAGCATGGATGCTAGTTAGCCACATTTTGTGTATTTGCTAACTCTATGCTAAAAAGCTCAACTCTTTTAAGAGCAACATGGAGCTTGTCAGTAAATCAACCTTAAATCAAAATGCCACTGTTGTTCCCTGAGATGGATCAACACATTTTCTTAGAATCAATGTTGAAAAAGTGATTTAAAAGTAATAATATTTTATATTTCTACCAAATATAGCTATATATTTCTATAATAAATATACTTCTAAAGAGCTCCACTGGCTACATTGCACCTCATTTACAGTGTAACCATTTTCTCTTCTCATTTCGTTTACTGTCTGATTACGAGTTTCATCTTTTCCGAGCGAGTGTGTGTGAGTGTGTGAGCAGGTATGACAGACTAAGAGGCTGGACAGAAACTCAATCTTCAGCTGTGTGTCTCCACGTTGCGGTGTGACCCGTCTCTCTCTCACACCATCACACAGAGACAGCAGCTCTTACAGCAGAATTTAGCCAACAGAGAATATGAAACCCGAGAAAGGCTCTGCGTTTTATCTCTGGACAGCATCAGCCCTAAAACAGACGAGGAATTAAGTCCCTAATATTTGATATCGGCAGGGTTTTTCCCTCCGTGCTGGAGACCCGGGACGCTGAGAGGAGACTTTTCCTCTTTTGTCTTGGAAGACAGTGTCTAAATTCTCACACTAACAAAGTTTAATGTGAATTAAAGACGAATGCTGAGGTAGAAAACAGCACATCATGGCTGTTTATTATGAAGAGCTGCCATCTTGATTATGTTTAAAAAAATGTATATTAAAAAATCTAATATCTATATCTAATATATAATTAAGAATTATCATCAGTATTAAAGATAATTTGTACCATTTCACTGTTTAATTCTTGATTCTGATTGGTCAGAAGGTGATTAATTTTCTAATCACAGGTTTATATTAATGCGCTTGGTCTAATATGGAATCGTTTCTATAGTAACAGCTGATTAACAGGGACTTGTATGGTAGATGCTCCATTTAATCTAAGACTAATACTAAACAGGTTAAAAATGTATTGTCATTTAACAAAAAAAACATGTAACTGTTGATTTAATGAAGTTTTCTCTAAGGTGATGTTTATTTATCAGTTATGGAAGGAGTCTCCAGTTTCAGCACTTCAAATAAGAGATGTTTGTGCTTTGCCGTTTCTCAGTAACAATAAACAGTAAGAATTATGACGTTTTGAGAATTGAAAACAATTTCAAATGTAAAAATTGCAATCGTAGGCAAAGGGCTATGGGATAAACCATGTCAGGACATGCTGTTATTAGGAAAATAATCAACTTTAGCGTGGTAACAGTAACTCTTCGCTTCATGTCAGGCCGTATCACACCACCTCGTGGTTGATTATTTGCTATAACAGCACACACCCAAGTCTAGACCCCGCATCCTCATCCTAAAATCATTTGCATATTGAATGTGATTGGCTGAAATCACATTTGAAACCTGTTTAGTGACATCATAACCTGAGCTCACAACTGAATCAGAAATTATTTGTTTTAATTTTTAAAAAATGGTGCTGTGTTAAGAATTTTAACGTATACTCCAGTAAATAGACTCCAATTTTGATTATTTATTATTTGATTTATTTAATATTTAATATTATATTTTAATAGTTGAATACTATTTGAAAATATAAAGTCATAAGAAGATATTGTGGTGTATCAAATATCTATAAGAAATAACACCATTTTTAAAAAAAAATACAGTCCCACTCGTAAATTAATTTCTAAATTAAATAAATGGTGACTTTCTCCTAAACTTCAGATTAGCCGCGGCTGAGTTTCTACTGTATCCCAAACGATATATTTATCACACCATCGTCACCGTCTCAGCCATGCCTGCTGTACCATTTTATCTGGAAAGCCATAACTTTAGCGTACAGCAGCAAGGTGAAGGGTGTGTAAAGAGAGGACGGTCTAAATGATGTGAGAAGAGACAAGACGAGCTTTAAACTGCCAACCTAGGAACAGCAGGCGACGTTTAGCGCCAGATATGCGAAAATAAAGATACACACATCCATAAAAACCACACCATTAACCCTTAGTGCCCGTATTTTCAGACTCCTCTGTCTGGATCTTATGGGGGAGAACTGAGAACGTCAGGCACAGGGGTAGAGAGGGAGGGCAGACGGATTTATATGCGCAGAGGTCAAAAGGTCACTGTCTCCCTCTCTATGGTCAGCTGACTGGCTCCAAAAAGACCCCAAAACAACCTCCATGCCATCTAGTAAACTCGTTTGTGGGGTCGCACTTCCCGTGAACTTTTTCCTGGTTTTTTATTTTTTTTATTTTATTTTTTTTAACAGCCGAAATTTAATATAAATGTGAAGAACAATTAGCTGTACCTTTTTTTGAGGTAAACATATTTCCATAATTAATTATTGTGTTAATTATTCATTTACACATGTTAAATCTGAATGAAATGTTTGTTTCCTTTTGATCACGTCTTCAGTTAAGTAAAGCAGATGAGTTTACATGCATTTCTATACAGTTCATATTTACAGCTCATTTTTAATAAGCGATGTATTTAAAAGTAAATATCAGAACATATCAAGTAGCAATTTACAGTAAGGTTTCCTTAATTAACATTACCATTAACATTAGCTCTTAACAATAACTTTAACATCAGTGTTAACTTTAATATTAACTCTTAACATGAACACTTTTAACAATAATATTAACATGAACTTTAATATTAAGATCAACATTAACTCTTAAGATTAACTCTCTTAACAGTAACTTTAACATCAGCATTAACGCTTTAACATTAACATTAACTTTAATATTAATTCTTTTCATATTAACTTTATTATTGATTTAAATGGTAACATTTATTTTAAAATTAACTTTCACATTAACTTTAACATTAAATATTAACTAGGCCTTACATTTAAAATAACATTAACTTTATCATCAATATTAACCCTTAAACTTTTAATATTAACTCTTAACATTAATAATAACTCAACATTAACATCTTTTAATATTAACACTTTTAACATTAACTTTTAACAATAACATTAACTCCTGACATTCATATTAACTCAACATTAACTCTTAACATTAGCATTATCTCTTAATATTAACTCTTAACATTAGCATTATCTCTTAATATTAACTCTTAACATTAACATTATCTCTTAATATTAACTCTTAACATTAACCTTTATATAATTAATAGTACTTGCTAAAATGTCTTAACACTAAAGGTCTTGAATTAAAGAATGAAATAATGATACTTTAGGGAAATCTTATTTTCTTGAAATACTCATACGTTAGTTAATACAGAGCTTCCAAACTTTTTTTCTCACTGAACCCTTTCAATCTTTTTTTTTTTAACCTTGATTACCCCTTGAGATAAATAAGTAAGCAATGTTAAATGAAACAATTTGAATAGGTATAATAATGTGCCATAAATGTTTGTTTAAATGGGTCAAACACTTTTTACAAAAGCTAAAGTCATACTTGTTGTAGCTGTTAACCAGGATTTGGCCAGTTGGGGAACTGTAATTAAGCATGGAGTTGCTAACAGCTTGCACAGAAACGTGTATTATTAACTTCAAGCATGAGAAGAAAGAGAGGCTGGTGAGAGAAGACCAGTTCACAGCTACAGTAATGAAACTGATAACAGGAACTAACTTGTTTTGCGCATGTTCTACAATATTAAATGGTTAAATGTTGTTTATTAACACATTACAGTTTGTAATCAATGGCAAATTGCTGTAGCGTAAGCGGAATAAAACACTTTGTTATATGAAAATAACAGCAATTTCTCTTCATCAGCACACTATCATTGATTATTTTCCTACAACAGCATGACACCAAGTGTTTTATTCCATACTTAATGATAAAGTTGGTGGTTTTGACTAAGTAATGTAAACTAATACTGTAAATAATGCTACATATGAAAAGTGTTATTGTTTCTCTTTAGTAGAAGTTGAAAGTACAGAACAGAACAAACCTGAAGATTTGATATCCGACACCGTGACAAACGTTAAACTACATCGCAGATATACAGCATGCCTCGGGCCAACTTCCACACCATTGGTTAAACACATGAATTCAAGGAACTCGTCGTTGGTGTGACAATTAATTCTGCACTGCTGAGATGGATGAGACAGAATGTGGATTAGAATGGACCTCTATGTCTTCACGAGTAATGAACTATGAGGTATTTCAAAGGCATCTGTCCGTCTGTCAACGTTCAGAACAACATGCTGTCTAAAATTAGCAGTGCGTGGAACCTGGGGAACGGCGTGAGAATGATGTCGTCCTGTAGCACAAGTCTGGCCGCATGCATCGTATAATTCATGAAGGACTTCTTTGTTCCTATTTTCTGTTTTGCAATATTAAAAAACGTCCATCTGAACGTGTTCATTTCTGTTTCAGTTCACTCACACGTGTGCAAACACGCAAACACACACACACACACACACACACACACGGCACTCCTCACACCACTTGTTCAGCTGCGGTGTATAAACTACTGTTTTAACGTTTGTCCTTGGCATTTATTATCGTTTCAATAAGATCACGTTACACCTCCATCTTGGGTTACGGCGCTACATGCCGAGCACAGAAACCGGAGACGTTTAAGGCATTTATCTCACAGTGTCCACATACTGAACACTTGGCGCTCGCTCACTCGGTGTGGCCCCTATAAAGCCCGATCCACATTAAATCAGCGTTTGACCCCTTTTTGTTGAAGTTGGATGGAGACGCTTGTGCAAAGACGGACTGCCTGCGCTGCTTATCTGCGCCGCCGGCAATTCTCAATCACACACTCCTGCCACTGCGTATCCTTAAATAACACCGTCTGAAATATTTATGAAAAAGGCACTTTACATTCCTAAAACACAAGGAGGAGGAAAAACATGAAAGAAGGAAGGAATGATGCCTATTTCTCCTGCATTAATGCAATTAAATGTTCGGTATGTTTTACTAAATGGTAATAATGTGGTCTGTGTTTATAACACACACACACACGCATATATATATATATATATATATATATATATATATATATATAAATATATATATATATATAGTACCCTGTCATTACAGAAGTCAGTAAGGATAAAAATGAATTTTATGTCGAACTTTTATGTCATGTTATTTTTTTGGTAGTGCGACTGCCTGAGGCACCAACCTGAACACGGCAGGATGCAATCCAAAAGAAATAACTTTTGCAAACAGCATTTTATTCCAAGCCACTTAACCACAGCTATGAAATGTTTCATAATGTATGCATGAAAAAAGAAAGGAAAACAAAGAAATAAATAAGCAAATAAATAAATCAATAAATGTCAAGTATTATTATTATTATTACTACTACTACTATTATTATTATTATTAGTAGTATTATTATTATTAGTTAACTAATATTTTTTACAAATATTTTAATAATTTAATATGCTACAGGGGGTTCAAAAAAATTTGAAAGCTAGTGTACGTGATTCAAGTATTGACCTACTATACATTTTTCATCAGTGTGGACAGTTTCTAACTATACACTGATCATTCATATCATTCTTACTGAAATCATGATGATAGAAACTCAATTCTCTAAAAGTTTTGTTTGTTTACTAAAGAATGTGTGTGCGCAGTGTAAGATATTAGATATAACTATACATGTGGGTGTGAGTAGCAATAACTGCGCATATATATATATATATATATATAAGTAGCTAATACAGCAGTTATTAGCAGCTTATTACTTTTTAGTGTTTTTGATATTATTAATTTATACTGATGGTATATGCTTCTTCTTTCTGGAAATATGATCCTTAATACAAGGTGGATTAAGAGCACAAGTAAACTGTTACTGTCATTTTATTAATCAGTAATGAAGCTGCATAGTTCAGGACAGAACAGTTATTAAGGAAAAACATAAGGGAGAAATATAACCCACTAAATAAAGTCCTAATAAACAGATATATTCATCACTATTTATCATGTAACACTTGGTATTGTGCTGTTATAGGAAAATAATCAGTGATGGTGGCCCGAAGTGAAGCGGCATCACTATCCACACCCAAAAGCTGATTTTTTTCTATCACATCCCAAAATGTTCTCTTCCTCTTATACCACAGTAATTTACCAACGAGTATATTTACTACTTCATTTACGAATAACACATAATACTTTTTATCCATTTGTGGTTACATTTAATGTTGAGGAACATCCATGAAGCAAGTTAGCTCCTATTATCATTTTATAGCAGCTAGAAAGAATCATTCCTTGATTAACGTTAACAGGAAACCGAAAAAGACGTGGTATTTAAAATAAAGTAAAGTTACAACATTAACTCTGTTAAAGTGCTGTTACATGCTGACACTGGAGACTCCTTCCATAAATGTTAAATAAACATCTCCTAACAGACATCTTTACTATCAATGATTATATATTTTTCCCTTTTAAACAATAACACGTTTTTAATTAAATAATAAAGTTGATTAGATTTCTGTGAAGTGCCCTCAATACAAGTCCATGTGTAAGCTGTTACTATAGAAACGATCGCGTATTAGAACAAGAGCATTCATATAATCCTGAGATTTGCATTACAGCTGGAACTATTATCAGAGCTGCTGTTATAGAAAATGAATCAACACCTTCTGACCAATCAGAATTGAGAATCAAGAGTCAGAATCAGTTCTCGATTCCGAATCACGTTAACAAATATGATTCATAAATTCATGAACTGATCATGAAATGCCCTTTTAAAGCTTGAGATCAAGCTGTTTTTTTTTCCCTCTCCAGGTTTGCCTTCCTTTAGCCATTTCACAAAACACAACTTTAACAAAATTCCCTTAACAAACTCAGCTATACACTTTATTATCTGATGATACGACATCCATGTATCACAAAAACTCATATCCAGCTCATCTCCTCCTCTCTGTCTGTCGGCTTCGAGACGGAGACAGACGGAGAGTCCAGGAGAGAGCTTAAGCTCTTCCCCGCTCGTCTGAGGTCGCCGTCAGACGAATGTTGCCCTCTCGGCCTCGTCTCCTCCTCCTCTCTTTATTCTTTATGGCGGCACTTCTGCATTTGTTACCCGTCTGATGGGCAGAAGGGAGGGAGCGAGAAAAACAGATAGAGCTCAAGAGTACATGATATTCTTCATCTCCTCCCTAAGCTTACAGCCTTAATGTCTCGCAGAGAGAGCGAGAGAGAGAGAGAGAGAGAGAGAGATCTTATCTGTGACTGAAGAAAGAAAGAAAGAAAGAAAGAGTTAAGATCTCGCTTCATGAGTCGCATAAAAGTGTGTAATGATGTAAATGTTTTAACGCAAAGTTTACGCAAAGTTATACCACAGTGCGGTTGAATTCTCGCTTCTCATTGGTCAGAAGGTGTTGATTGTTTTTTTTTTTTTTTTTTTTTTTTTTTTTTTTTTTAATAGCAGCCCTGACTGTAGTTCTGGCTCTAATTCAAACCACAGGTTTATATTAATGTGTTCGTTTTAATATGTTATCATTCCTATAGTAACACATCATTCACAGAGACTTGTATGGCGGTCGTGCCACATAAACAACAGGAAGTAACTCGCTTTAACTTGTACATTCTACAATGCTACATGTTATGGTTATGTTACGCGTTATCGTTTCTATAGTAACAACTTAGAGGGAAAGTTTAAGCTAAGATTTCTGTTATTTCCGGGAGAACTTAAGGAAAGAGTCTTCAGGAAAGAGGATGTTCAACATGAACATGCGACTATAAATGGATAAAAAGTAAGATGTATCAGAAAACAATCAGCTTCTGGGCGGAGTCTGTAACTCCACCCGGTGACTGATTATTTTCCTGTAACAGAATGCCCCCGTGTGAAGCATGGACTGTGCTTTACATATAATTTACTTAGAAATCGATACAATTTGCCAGGATCTCACGGGAAAAGCGTATGATTTACACAGGTGTAATTTATGATGTACTACTCATCAGCTGAAGCTGGATCTCCCTTGCTCAGATCAAAGCCTCTGCCTCTGTCAACGCCGTGGCACCATAACGCTTCTCCGGCGTCAGGGAGGCAGCGCTCGGTGCACACTCCGCCGTAACACACATGATGAGTGGCTGCGTAATACGCTGACTGTTTCATGTACAAAGGCAGAATCCAGCTGGGCCACGAGCTTTAAACCTTTCGGAGGACAGGAGAGAGAGGGAAAAAAAAAGAAAGAGAGAAAATAATGTGGGGGTTCCCGAGCCACTGGAGAGCTTTCAAAGTGAAGATGTAAAGCGATATCATACTCATCCACTGTGACCCCCCCCCTTTCCCACTATTCCTTTAATACACATCGGGGAATAAAACGCAACAAATACAATGTGGAGGGTCAGACTGCATGCCTGTCATTTTTCCCCAAGAAAAAAAAAAGGGAAAAAAGAAGACGAATCTGTAGCAATGGGTCACAAATTTCCCGACATTCCTGATGGGAGACGTCGTAACGCGGCCCTTTATCGTAACAGCGCCTGGGTAGATTTGGCCAAAAGAACTCTTAACCCGGCTCCGACGCTGGATTTGTTCTATTGAAGGAATTAGACGTGAGCCATGGTCAACAAGAGCGCTGTTATTGTAGGCAGCTCTATCCGCTTCTCTCCTCCTCTTGTACTTTCATGGTCTTCTGTCTTGTTAACTCGTTACAACTTTGGCAGCGTTGTGTGGTACGCTATTGTTTTTGTTCTGATTTTTTTGCGATATGCTGTTGTACGTACTGCTATAAATCACCCAATATACAGCATCACGGCATTAAGGGTTTAAATCCTCCTAGAAAGTTGGGAGACGACTAGAAAGTGAGGATTGTGATCACTATTTTTGATATCGTACACAGACTAGAAGGGTTATTCCACGACTGCGTTGGCATTTAGCCTTGGTAACTCTTAAAAATGATCATTTTTCAATATTGAGTATTAAAAAAAACATGACGCTAACCCTTAAAAAAGAACGTGCTAACACAGTCTCATTGTTTAAAAGGTTTCGTTGCTGAAAGGTTGTATTTGTCTCTTCAATGAGTAACGGGATTTTGTTTTTAGCATGGAATTAGTAAAAACAATGGGGTTAACTAGCATCCATGCTAACACAACAAGACCAATATGGACATCTGCGATTTGCTTGGAATTGTTTTGCCAGGCTCGTCCAAGTGACCTCATCAGTCAGATTTACAATATCACTGATAATAAAGAACAAAGAATGTTACAAAGAGAAGTTACTTTTCTTCTTCCTCGTGATCTTCAGGAAATTCAGATGATCCAGGTTCCTGTTGTATATGTGTGACTTGTGGAGTATTTCAAGATTTCATTGGGGTGAATGAATTCAGGTAACAGGACAACTTGTGCAAAAGGACGTTTCTATTAGGAGATGATAAGCACATATTAATTAATTCACATATTAATGAAAAAAAATAGACTTTTACAGTATTATAATAATTATATTTCAAGGTAAAGTGTCTTTATAGTGAAATGGGATGAGGTTTTATTAATATTTTCATTTATTTATCTGAAACATATATATATATGCATATATATACATATATATATATATATATGCATATAGATCGTTGGGAAGGAAACTTGACCTGTGCGTAAAATGTCCTTTATCTTTATGTTACATACAGATTTTTTTTTAATGTAATACACACACAGCACAATCAGCACTCCAATTACAGAATGTCTCATAAAATGTTGCTGGATTTAAGGATGCTTTTTAATGTAAAAAGTGATTTCTCTTGACATACAAAAGGAAAGTCTGGTGTCCTACAAGGCTCTGTTCTAAGCCCATTGCTTTTTTTTTTTTTTTTCTATATGTGCTGTAAATCTCTGGTCACAATCCTAAACATGGTATTATGTAGTATTATCTTTGACTTCTATGCTGATGACACAAAGCTGTGCGACAGACACGAGCTTAATGAAGTTGAGGAATGCGTAAAGGACACTAGATGCTGAATAACTTCCTGTTAATTAATTCCGACAAAACAGAAGGACTCCTACTACGACCACAGGAAGCCAGAAGTTTCTGATTGTGATGTTTCTTGGATTTTGCTGTATTCTCTTAAAAACATTTCTACAGGGGAATTAAAAACAAAAAAGAAGGAAGTACACAGTGCTATCTGACCTTAGAAATGTCTATTATGTCTAAAATGTACAATAGAGTCCCTATGATTTTCCCTAAACATCCCAATTTACTTTTAACACACCAGCTAACTTAGTTTTTTCGACCAGCTAACACATGGAGTCAAACTTCCATGATGAATAATTCACGCTCTACAACATTCTGACATGTTATAATTACGTAAATCAGTTACATAATTGTATTAGTACAAATCCCATACAGTAAGTTAACACCGACATTATTACAGTTGATTGCATTTATGCAAAGAGACACTTCATCAAGATGTGTTTGCTTTAGGTCCAAACAATCTGGATCAGTGTGACAAACGAAATGAAAATAAATATCCTAATCTTTCAATCGGGCAATTAGTTTTTTTTTTTTTTTTTGAGATGATGTTTAGCTATTAGTTACATGGATTCAGTTGAAAAAGGATTAAAACTAGACACGTGATAGAAATTCACTGGGACATTTTTTTCTAAATTTAGACCTTTTTTTTTACATTCAGCAAGTCTTGTAGTTAACGAATGGCTACAGCGGTTTAGACTTCAGCCTGACCATAATAAGTTACTCCATGCAGTCAGGTAATAAATGGTAAGATATTTAAACCCAGACAAGATTCTCGTATTGTTTTTACCCAGCTTTAGTTTAAACTATTATAGATTTAAAGTTCAAATAAGGACAGAGGAGCGAGCGATACATCTGCAGTCGACAGACAGTCTAACAGCATTTAAACCCTAATCGTTCCACATCATCCATCTGCTGAATTAATCTGTCAGATGAAATAGCGTACATTCATCTCTCAGAGCTGTGTAATCGCTGGCTGGCTGAGGTCGCGAGTTCTGAGGCAGGAATAAACCGGTCTCGGTTCCTGCTGAAAGCCATGACGGCCTCGCTGACAGTCATAAGCCCTGCTTTGACTCTACTGTCAGGGTACACTGGCCCTTTGTTTCTCCCAGTGTCACCCCCCCCACACACACACACACACACCTCACCCTGTCTCACACACACACACACACACACATATACACACACACACTCAGACCTACTGCCAAAGCACTGCAGTGTTCACTAAGCCAGCGCAAAACCCTCGGGTGAGTAACCATCAGCGAGCTCGTCAATATTGAGGCCTAATGTGACAACATGGCACGAGAACACTGACAGATACAGTTGTGCGTTTGTGCACGGTTTAATACGTCGTAAATGAATTATGATATACAGTAACATTTCCGTTAGAATTTTTCGAAAAAAATATAAACATATAAATTCATTCAAGGTGCCAACAATTTTGCCAAAACGAAACAAGGCGTTTCGTCCTTAATGTATAGGATCAGTGTGTAGTTTGAATGGAAAATTTTTTAAAAATCATTCAAGGAGAATTTATCTATTTATTTATTTATTTATTTTTGAGTGGAAGATTATATGTGATGTCTGGTTCATACGAATTTTGTTTTGGCTCATTCTCCTCCAGAGATTTTTTTTTTTTTTCCATTTAAACTTCACACTGATCCTATACATTATCGGCGTATATCCCTTGAATAATTGACTCTGGTGGAATTTCCTTATTACATTTCTCTATTCATTTTTCAACCAAATGCTCCATTCAGCATTAGTGTTTTTTTCCCTCCTCTAATCCTCTGCAGCATGACGGTGTGAAGGGATTAAATGCATCAGAGTGTGGACAAATTGCTCCGATCCTGCGCAGTTATGTAAGTATTGTTGTGGCAGGAGAGACAATATGGCTCAGGTTATAGCAGATATCACATATCTCACAAATCTCTCTCTCTCTCTCTCTCTCTCTCTCTCTCTCTTTCCCTGGAGGAAATCCAAAGCTTGTCCTCTCGGGCTGTTTGCAGCCAAAACGACACTCTGACGAGACAAAGCAAAATGTCGGACCACGTTCCTCCTTAAAGGAGACGTTCCAGTATCCAGATGTTAGATGTGTTTGGGTGTGAGCCTCTTCATCTCTGACAAGTCGCGCCATCTACCTGTGTGTGTGAATGTGTGTGCGTGAGTGTGCACGTGTGTGCGAGTGTCTGTGCATGTGTGTGTGTGTGTGTGTGTGTGTATGCACTCACTCCTGAGTCAACTGCTTTACCATTTGAAAAAGCAGAATCCAGGCGGTGAGCTATCAGATTCCCGCGGCATCTCTGCGGTTATAAATCGGGTGATTTCATAAATCCACACACTGAAATAAAGCAATAAACTAAAATTGCTGACACGCCTGAACTCTCGTCACAGTTTGCATGATCTAATCTTAAAAAATGTAAATAAAATCAGATAAAGTCATTTGCACAGTTGAAGGTGTAGCCTCAATATTTATAAGAATATCAGCTGAAAAATAAATAAAAATAAAAATAAATATAATTTTTTTAAAAATTAAAAAAAAAATTATAATAATTGTTTTATAAAATATAAAATAATTTTTTTATTTATTTTTTAATTAATTTATTTATTTAATTTTATATATATATATCAGATTTTAGATCTGTTAACAGGTAAAATGTAAGATATTTCGACTAGAGTAAATATTTACATACACTTTTACTGTATAAATGTGCTTGTTGTGTGTCAGTGAGTTGCTGCCCTCATTCTTATTTGTGGTAATGTAGCATGTAATTAAAAAACCAGCTTATTTTAGGTGTGTGATGAAAGAGCTACTTTAAGAAAACTCTGTGGGTTTATATGTAAGGAATAAAACACTTGGAAACATGCTGTAATAGAAAAATAATTAACAATGCGGTGGTGTGATGCAGCCTGATGCGAAGCAGAGTTCCTGTTACAACGCTGAATTAGATTATTATAAGCGTTTATTGCTCTTATACCACAACAGTCTGGCAAAGATTACAATTTATATTTGTTTTTTTATCCATTTATGACATTTAACATTGGGGAACATCTGAGAAATAAGTTCCTGTATTCACTTAATTTATAGCAGCTATAAACTGTCATTCCCTTTTCCTCTCTAAGTTAAAAATTAATTTATAATAGAGAAAGCACAATGCGTAAACTCCTCTGTCCTGAAGACTTTCCAGCTGCAGAAAATGTACAGCTTTAACGCTGACTGTTAAAAATAATTGACACTGGAGACTCCTTCCATTTTAAATGCTACAGAAATGATACAGAAAATGTTATGAATGACTACACACATTTTTTTTTTAATTTGTTCACATGGAGCATCTGCCATACAAATCCATGTGTAAGTTGTTACTATAGAAGTGATAAAGTATTAGAACAAGGACATTAATGTAAACGTGTGATTTGAGTTACAGCTAGGATCAGAATCAAGAATTTAACAGTATGGTAGTTTAAATGGTAGTCAAATGGTTGTGGTAGTTTAATACAATATATTTGCAATGGTATGCATGATTGTGGAGTTAAAGCAGGCTTTTGAAGTGGTGAGAATTAGAAATTTGGAATTGGCTTAGTTTTATTGGCAACCAGAAAGAAAAAAAAAGCAGAAAGGAAAAAAAAAAACAGAATGGCTTAAAGTTAAAAACGTACACTTGAAAGAATATCTTTTTTGGCACAACTCCTAACCATCCTGTGATTTACAGATTTATTTACATTTATATCCTCCAACAAAACTGACAGTTATATACATGCCACAAGACACGTTTCCACCAATTGACTCGTAACAAGTGCAAGACAGTTGTAGGAAAAACAAAGAACAGAGTGGCGCAGCTAAAAGAAAAGTCGGCTGAGGTGCGATCAATTGAAAAAGGACATGTTTATAATATTGCTTCTGTTTAAGAGATGAAAGTAAAGGATGTTCTATCTGTTTACCCAGAGGAAGCCCTGTATAAGGAAGCAGCGCTCTTTCCAGATCATATAAGAAATAAAGGAGTGTGTATATACATATTTTTCCATCCACACGTTGGATGAGAGCAGCTGTTTGACCCCTGTCGGCTTTGCGCAGCGTGAATTCACCCGCTTCAAACCAGTAGCTTTCCAAAAACCTTTCATAGACTCTATAAATACTCCAAATCGCCACGCTTTTTCAAAATAAACACAGTGCGAAATAAGGAAAGAAACGGAGCTTTTAAAGCTCAGAATAACTACGGCTATGGCTCCGTCTCTTTCATGTCCGAGGAAGCGAGGAACAATCTCATTGTTACATTGTTACATTTCCTCCTCACCCCGTGAAACTTCTGTACTTCTTTATATGAGGTCACCGTCAGGACCCGCGTCCATGCAGAGCACGCTCAGTAAGGCAAATATGGCGGAATCTTTGAAGGAACAAGCACAGGAGATCATGTCAGGGTTAAAGGGGAAGCCTTGAGCCTAAAACAAGCAGGCGAAGAAAAAACATTCTGGTATTAGCATTGGGTCGGGTCAAACATCAAGTCACGAGGGGCGGTAGAGCTACACGCTCCGGATTTACTTTAAGAGGTTGCAGTGTCTTTAAAATAACACTGAAATGTAGATCACAACCTTGTGACCTACATGAGTCATGGTATAATGTGAAAACTTGTTGGTATCATGCATGCTAATCATTTTAACCAATGTGTGAGACTGAGAACTGAGGTGAAATTGCTGGTGATAAGTTAAAGTGTACACTCCTAGTCAAAAAAAAGGGCCAAGATGGCCCAAAATGACAAAAACAGAAACTTTACCTTTTACATAAACACATTAAGTAGATTTATGTTAAGTTAATACTTTTACGCATCTGGGCAAAAAAATGGGCCAAGCCCAAAATGGCAAAATATGAAGCTTTTACTGGTCTTAACAACAAATTATTGATTAGAAAATTAGCAAGAATGAAACAGACGCACTCCCGAGGGCTCCTGTGCCAATGTTTTCTAGTTTACTTTTGCTGCAGTGAACTGTTTGGGGAAAAGCTAGAAACAGGGAAATTCACTTATACAGTCTTCTTGTACACAAAATCATGATAATGATTAAAAGATCTGATGTAAAATTCAAACTAACACGTCTGGGTGTAGAAAATTTTCCAAAAATATCTTCTTTTTGGTTTTTTTTTTTAGAGATTAGTGATTATTTGGTTGTCTGACACACCTGATGCAGCCCATCAAGGGCCACAAGGCTCAAACATTTAAAGAAATCAAAGGAAAAGCTCTCGCATACTAACTTCCTTTATCTATTTGTTTAATTCTTGCTAATTTTCTGACCAATGATTTGTTGTTAAGACCATTAAAAGCTTAATATTTTGCCATTTTGGGCTTGGCCCATTTTTTTGCCCAGATGTGTAAAAGTATTAACTTAACATAAATCTACTTAATGTGTTTATGTAAAAGGTAAAGCTACAGCAAATGGTTCCATCTCAAGAGTTTTTGGGTTTTTTTCCTCTCTATGTAGAACCCTACCACTGAGGGTTCCTCTTTCATAATAGGTTCCAAGTAGAACTCCTTTAGAAAGCTAGAACTGTTAACCATCTTGTTAAAAAGTATTTTCATATAAGATTAATGGCAAATTGGTGCACAAATTTGACAAAACCAAGGCATGTGGGCAAGAATTAACTAAAGCAATTTATTTTTAAATGCTATTAACTCTAAAAATATAAAAATAATTTGCTTGCTCAGTGGTTCAGTAAATATGACAAAAACAAAGCTGTGATTTTTACACAAAAAAGTAAATTATTAGAATTACTTAAATTACTGAATTCATGTAAATATTATGTGGCTAAAACCCAAAGTGTATATTTTCCTTACTTTACTGAGTTAAATTTATTAAAATTATTTTGCAAGAGCTCACAAAACTAGAAAATAAAGACGTAATGTTTACTTGAATCGATTGCATACTAATGTGGGGGTGTGGTTTTGAACTCAATTTGCATATGCACTATGGATGAGTTGCCATGTAAACTTTACTTAAAATATGCTTAGTTAAATTTACAAAGACTTTATGTGTGGAAATTTTCCCACACTTTTCATAAGTAAACCTCACTCCAATATTTTTTCTGTGTAGCTGTCATGGTATTAACTGGATAGATAAATACAAAAATCAATGAATTTCTTAGATATTTGGAGTAATAGGTACCAAATCACTTAGCTCTGTGTGTTTTTTTGGGAACTGACTACATCAATCAGGTAGGGGAGGGTCATGTGACACAATAACACCTACGATACCTGGATTATCGTTCATGTTCATGTTCATGTTCCTCCATTTAGTGTCCATTATTATGGAGAAGATTCCATACGAGAGTGAAATGCAATCACACCAGTGGAAAAAAAAATGTTAAATACAATACACAATCTGTACTGCTTTTCATTAGTGACATGCAGAAAACGTCACACACTGAAAAGCAACACGCACATTCCTTTATATGGAAAGGAACATATCTTGGAAAATGATGCTTTCAGACCCCTCTCCAAGTACAATCATGGTACAGGGCCGTTACTAGACAGTGATTGCATTTCACTTATGTCATTTTCTCTGCTTTTTTGGTGTAAGATAATACACTTGAAGGGAGGTGTAAGAACAGTCTGAAATGTAAAAATATATATTTAAAAAAACAAGGGAGTATTTGCAGCTCTGTTCTGGATGTAGCTAGTATCAGCTATATTATTATCCTAGCTAGCTATTTAGATTATATTTATTAATATCAATTAGGCAGATGAAATAAAGATTGGTGTAACTGTGGTGATGAGGAGGTTGTTTGCTTCTTCTTTAGCTTTTGATGCAGAAAAACCACGACAATTTGAGCTGCGTAAACGACTTGATTGCGTGCAGTTGCAGTTAAAATGGGACATCCCCCATTTTTAGTTACGATGCAATTTCGACATACCGACATTTTTGATTCAGCATGTCGTAAACCTCTTTATATTTGCTCTCTAACAAGCCATCACCAATTTACTGCCATGAGTGTTAAAACACCCTAAATTGTTTTAAAATATCGTAAATTAATGTCTTAAGTGTAAGATAAACCTATGTGTAGTATAGATACTTAATTGAAAGTAAATAAAGCAGCCAAGTTACTTAGTACATTCCACATGTGTTTGTTTCTGGACTCCATAAACAGGGTGGTTTTTGAAGATGTTATCGACAGACAATAAGCAGCACCTGTTCAGTAGTCCAGGGTGGGCCTAAGCAGCTGGTCAGGGGTTGTGAATAACCTATTTGCCTTTTACAGCCTTGTAAAAATCAATGACCTTGTAAAGGTTGCACCACAGGAGCATGTAAAATGTCTCAATCTAAAAGCCAGAGGCAAAGACAGATTTGGTACTGCCTGAGATGGGGAGCAAGAGAGTAGGACAGAGAGAGAGAGAGAGAAGGGGAGAGAGAGCAAGTGTGATGGAGAGGACACGAGAGAAAATGTGAAAGAGATGAAATGACTGACAGAGAGAAATATTCAGCATGTAAGAGTGGGTCATACCAGTGTCAAACTGTTGCAGCAGGCACTTTAACCACAGGTATAGCAAGCAGAGACAGAGCTGCCAAATCCTGTTTAATTACCCCTGAACAATCAGCGGTTCACTCACTCAGTCACTCCACATCCACCTCAGCTCAGGCGAATGAAAGAGTGCCTGTCTTTGTGCATGGGAAGGATTAAGCAACTGACAAATTGTGTGAGAGAGTTCCCTGAGAGAGAAAAAAGAGGACAAGGGGAGAAAAATGAGTGCAACACTTATACATTTAAGCATTATCTCAGTAATGGAGAAGCATTACAGGGGAAAAAGCAAAGCTATAAAGTGATGGTTTGAGTCTGGGAATGCAGACACTTTGGAATATATGTCCATAATCGAATTGCTACTTCAAATATTACATACATTTACTCAAATTATATTACTAAGTTACAGATAAATTCAAGTGGAATCAGCATTGGTGGAAAGATGCCTCCTCTCCTCACCACTATTTGGGATTTGACTTTTTGGTCTTGACTTGAGTAGCAGCTTCAAAACATTGGATTTGATTTGGATATGGAAAAGTGATTCAGACTCAGTTTGGACTTAATTGCTCATTTGAGAGTTGAGAGTAAATAACTTGACTACAACACTGTTTGACTATACTGTTTCAGAATAACGTTGATAGATCTCCATTTAGATCACCAAATATTAGAAAAGAAACACTGCCTAAATTAATCTAATATACATGTAATACAATTTAATAGAAAACGATGCCACAGGATGTACAAAGTTGTTTGAAATTAGACCAAATATGTACAAACTATTGTGGGCACCTGACCTTCACATCCATATGTGGTTCTTCACCAAAACTATTGCCACAAAATTGGAAGCAAACAGTTCTAATAGAATCCCTTTGTATGCTGTAGCTTTAAGATTTCCCTTTATAGAAACTAAGAGGCCCAAACCTGTTCCAGCAGGACAATGTCCCTGTTCACAATGCGAGCTCCATAAACTTATGGTTTGCCAAGGTTGGAGTGGAAGAACTCGAGTGTCCTGCACAGAGTCCCGACCTCAACCCCACTGAACACCTTTGGGATGAACTGGAATGTCGACGTGCCTCAGACCTCCTCGCATGACATCAGTACACAATCTCACTAATGTTCTTGTGGCTGAATGATCACAAATCCCCACAGCCACGTGCCAAAATCTAGTAGAAAGCATTCCCAGAAGAGTGGAAGTTATTAGAACAGCAAAGAAGGGGGACTAAATCTGGAATGGGCTGTTCAACAAGGACACATGAATTTGAATTTGACATTGTCACAAAGCAGCTTTACTGAGCTCTGGATGTAGATTTAGATCCCCAATAAGCAAGCCAGCAGTGACAGCGCTGAGGAAAAACTCCTTGAGATGACATGAGGAAGAACCCTTGAGGGGATTCAGACTCAAAAGTGAACTCATCCTCTTGTGGCCTTAGACTTTTGTTCACAATTACTTTGCTAACCACATGATAAATTTGCCCAGATCCATCATTTTCCCTGACACAGTGAGGACAGATAAAGCTCTGGTGGAAGGCTGAAATGTTGGCAGTGGAAATCCCCAGGTGCCGGCTGGGGCTCCTCTAAGAGGTGAAGAAATGGAGCACAAGACCGAACACATGTAGGCATGCTGCCTGAGCCACTTCTCTGAGGAATGAACAGAAAAATCCCCCATAATGTCAGATGTGATTAACCACATTTTTTACCCCCCTACCCCCCTTCCCCCCCAACACACACACACACACACACACACACACACAGACACACACATACAGACGACAGGTCACCTGTGGCAGTAATCACTGACTTGGCAAATATTACTAATTTTTTCCCGACATCTAATTGCAGATCTCATGTATTGCCAAGGCCACAGACTGGGAAAGTGTGAGGTATAAACCAGTTTTGAAAGATCTGGGTGAAAGATATATGTGTTCAGCATTTTCATGCCATGCTTGTGCAGACTATTTTTGGTTTGCTGTACATGAACATGACATTTCTTAAAAAAAAAGTGTCTTAATGCGCTTTTAATGCGTGCTACTATTAACCCAAGCAGACCGCTCCTTTAAATGTGAGATTTAGACTTTATCATTTTTAAACAGCCAAAACAGAGCAGTTAAGTTAACAAGCTATATAACTATAGCTGCCAATCCAAAACAGACTTCACACAAATTATCCTGATTGGCCGCACCTTTTTAAGGAGTCATGTCACATAAAAAAATTACTGGCATCCAGACATTGCAGTACTGGACAGAATCATCCGGAAACCCAACACTGCCCTGCTGCCACTGCATGCTCTGCTGCCTCAGCTCCATTTGGAGGTAATCATGAGCAGACCAGGAGCCCTGCTTCCTGTTAGCGCTTCCTGATTAGCACCAGTGAGGTCTTACAAATGCGCCCTCCTGAGTTGCCCTCCTGTTAAGTATTCAGGCTTGGACCTCCCCAAAACCAAAGGCACCAGCAGAGTGATGAATACTGCTGTTGTGAGCATGGAACCCAGGGCCACATGTACTTTGAGAAACCTGATCTTTAGTCCAAGCAAAAAAATCAAGTGGTGAAATAGGGGCGGGGCAACATGAAGACAGAGTGAGATGAACATCAACCAGGCTGCCCCACTTTTTTTTCCATTTTTTTGATTTATGGCTTTCCAGGGTCTGTTTGTTTACATTCCTAAGCGGGCATGGCAGCCACGTTTTCAGCTTCAAACGAGTTGACGCCCGAGTGGTTTGTTCCCTATTTGCCCTTTCAAGATCTGCTGCTGTTCTGATGCTTCATTACAAACAATCTGAAGAGTCTGCACGAAGCTGTGACCAGCATATAGACCAAATCATTTTCCATCAACTTGCCAACCCATTTGTGGTTTTGTTTGACGACGAAAAAATGCTAGCAATTGCTACGTAGAAACCAAGAATAATAAACAAGTGCCAATTAACTATCCTTTGATGGCTTTGCTTTGTTTCTTTGGAATGAGCAGACAGATCACAGCCTGTTAGCTTGAATGTTCCATAGCACAAAAAGATAAGGTTCTAAGGCGAGTTTTACTTAAGATGCTAATTGTGATGCTAGAGCTTGACTCAGGGCCTGAAAACACATGAGCCCAACAAATTTATAAAAAAAGCTCCGCGAACCAATCAAGGGGAAATTACAGCTATCACACTATTGGTTATTGGGTAAATATTTATGTTCATGGGATGCTGCCACAGTAATTCCAGATTGGAGCTTTACAATCCACCATTTTAGGATACCGGTAACAAGTACCCTGCTATTGGCACATAATGCAGTCCATACAAAGATGGCATGGTGGTGCAGCAAGTAGCATTGGCACCTTACAGGTCCAGGGTCTCCGATTTGATCCTGAGTTGGGGTTACTGTCTGGGAGGAGTTTCACATGTTCTCCCCATGTCAATGTGGGTTTCCTCTGGTTTCTTCCTGCCTCCCAAAAAACATGCCAGTAGCTGGATTGGTGACACAAAAGTGTTCATGGTGCTTTGCAATGGACTGGAGTTTGATCCAGGGTGTGTACCCACCTTGCACCCCCTGGGATGGGCTTTAGATCCACAGCAATAACACAGCTTCTAAAACTAAGTGAATGAATGAATGAATGAATGATTCTAGCCATTGTTACATAGTTATATAGTTACATTTCTTCATCCATCTGTATGTCATTCCATCACTGACAAACTACAGTTCATATAGAATTATAATGTACAATGTTCCTCTTGGGAGGTATATAATGTGGTATAATGTGGTGACTATTAGTTTATTACAAATACCAATCAAGAATCACTTGGTACCGTGTACTTGGTGGCAGAATCTAAATTCTCACTGACTCGCTCTAGCTTAGAGTTAAGGATTCAGTTCCTGATACATGCCTCAGCTTGTATTTGTTCAAGTCCATATGATTTGAATGCATCAGGACAAATGGAAACACTGCAGTAAATAGCAGTCACTCTCACATTCGCTCAAGTCTTCATGATTTACACAAATTCCCAGTGTCAGTGTGCCAGGATGAGGAAGAGGTCCTCTCTTTTCCTTCCTGACTGATGAGCAGACAGATAGATAGATGTGGGCCACTGGACCCTTTCCCCCACCCCAGCAAGACAGGGATGTGGCGTAAGGAAAGAGCGCCACCACACCCTGGCCTTATCACACATAAAGGATGATGGTAGGACATTCGCAAAGACCTATGACCTGTTTTAGATCATTATAAGAGTCATACTTCACTCTGATAGAACATATTTGACTAGAGCTCACCCCTTTTATTGCTTCTCTGTGAATATGAGCAACATCGGTCTGCTATCAGCACCACTGTTCCTCTCAGGAGTTACAGCCAACAGTTATGTCCTGTCATTTTCAGGATCTTGGTAAAATTTACTGTTGAGATATAAGTAGTATATTTGTTTATTTTAAATTAAACCTATGTTTTTTTCCATCAATATGTCATCATTATGATATTTAATGAAAGATACTAGTAGAAAAACCCTTTTCAAGTTGGTTATTAGTTTATCAACAACATTAAAATTAATGTTTGCTGTGAAAAAATTACTAATGGATACAGTTATTGATGAAATGTCTCATAAGCAAACTAGGTAGGTCGAGTTGCAAAAACAAAAAGGTCTTTGTACATATTTGCATGAATTACAACTGTCTACATCAATGGGTATTTTTTTCTTATTGGTCAACAGACCATTCACTCCACTGGCATCTTGGTTCCAGTAACTTTCACCAATTCACCAATCAGTTGAAGCCCCTCATAAAATAATTGCCATTTTCTTCCTTATCTGAACTAGTATATGAAAGGATGCTTTTCAGGATTATCTGGTAACACCTAGGCTACTTCATGCAATTTACCATTTGTTTAAGTATAGAACATGCCCAAGAGAATATAAACAATCACTATCAAAATGATTATCATTATTTAACCTAGTTAACTAACTTCTTTAACGCATCATCTGTTCAAAGTGCAGCAGTTTATGTATATAGCAATTTATGTGCATTTGGATACAGTAAATAGGATCATGTTTGCTAATTATGTATATAGCATCACCATTATACATTACATTTATGTATTTACAGGATATGATGCCTAAATGTAAATAAGTAGGAACCATCACTACTGTCATGGAACGGTGATGCTGATAATGTACGTTAGTAGTATGAACAGTAATGCAATAACAAGACAAAGAAACAACTATATTTTATAGTGGTTTCACAGTTTTCAAAATTTTTTCCCCCAATAAGAACATTTGGCTATCCGGATACTAAATAAATATATTCCTATATGTGTTATAACAGTATAATATCTCTTTAAAGGGGCAGGATGTAATGTTTAGACCCCTCTGCTGCCTGTGAGGTGAATTGCAAATGTAAATTGACAAGTCTTCCTCTTTCCACAACAAATTCAACCCCTTTCCACCTTGTGGGTTGCCTTTTCCACTAGGAAAAGGGGCGGAGCTGAACAAATCTGTTCTGGCTAGAGGCAGAACTAATTTCAGGGCCAGAAAAAAATAAACAGAAGCCTAAAATGAACACATTAGCTGGACCTAGTGTATACCTTCATTACAAATCACAGATTTTTTAAAGTATCTTTGCAATGATGTTATCATTATTGGTTAAAAAAAATACAAACTTCACCTTTAAGGCATCAATGGTTTGAACAAACAGCACTATGGCTGTCTTAGAGAAATTTTTGTTGGAACATGTCCCTACTACTTAACTATTCTAAAGACTCGGTACAAGAGGACATGTGTTGGATCACATGTAGTGTTGGCAAAAAAAAAAAAATACTGAAATGGACTAGAAAAAACTTGCCTGTTTTAAATCTGGTGTTCATTGTGTATATGATGGTGGCTTATCAAGCAGATTAATCTGTAGCATTGGAGGTTTATGAGTCAATGCGCCACTAAAGTCCACAAAGTAAATCTCTCCAAATGTAATGAAGGCATGTATCCTGAAAGGTAAACAGCTCCCTCTGTGCTGCACACATACAACGCTCTTGAATAAGCACTAAAACTGACTAAATGAGAATGTATGACTAATCCCATCAACAGGGTAAAGGAGAAGATGAACAAGGACATTTTAAAGCCATCCACTACTCCTTTCTTTAAAAAAGAGGGGGTGGGCATGCATTATAAAAAGACAGATATTCTTCTCCAGGAAGTCAGTACTGAGCCATACTAAATATACTAAATATAGATCCTTTTAAAAGTATTTGTGGAAATATATCTGGTAGTGGACTTTAATTAAATGACACAGACTTCTGTCCAAAAACGTGATTTCTTACCAAGAGAACTCGGTACAATTAAAAACACAGCCAGAGTTCAATCTTCTACCTCAAACAAAGTGCCATTTGGAGAGCGCGAGAAAGAGGGAGCGAAGGGAAAGAGAGAATAAGAGAGCCTGACTTTTATACTTTCTGCACAATTTCCTCCCTATTTCCTCCCTGAAGACCAAGTGTCTGCAGAATGTGCAGAGTAGGCTTTCTGTAAAGCAGAAAATGCTGGAACCTGCCAGAGGAGAGTGAAAGAAAGAAAGAAAGAAAGAAAGAAAAGAGAAACAAAGCCCAAAAAGAGAGCTGGAAAGAAAAAAAGAGAGAAAGAAGAAAGAAAAAGCGTGAAACATCCTTTTGTGCAAGTGGACGCTCAGATTATTCTCTAATTTTTGTCTCCGTTTCTGTAAACCAGGGCTACAGTTCCACCCAAATGAATATCACACACACACACACACACACACACACACACACATACACACACGTCTCACAGATGAATCCAGTTCTGGGCCTGCTGCCTCCCAGGTCATGTTCATTTTGTTTAGAAGAAGATTGCACATAAACAACACATCAGAGGCCAAAACTTTCTGTGCAGTGTTGATATTTATCAATGTGGGAGTGGGGGAGGGGAAACTGTGTGTGGAAGATCAGTTAGCAATCAAGGCTAATAGTAATATAAAGAGTAATTGTAGTCATACGGAGTCTTTTCTTGGTAATACGCCAATGAATCTGAGGAAAATGTTGATATTTTCTACAGTTCTGTCTCATTTCCAAAGTTATCACACCTTTACATTGTCTGTATAAAAGACTAAACAACTAGTAAAACAGCTATCTTTAGTAATTACTTAGCATCCATGTTACCAAGTTGCCTAGCAACAGTGTTCTCACTAACTTCAACCCTTTAAACTATGTAGAAAGTATGTAGAATTCATTTTTACACACTTTTAGGTCAGTCTGCTTGTTTCACTCATTCACCTTGATGGGTTTCAGTATTTAAAATTAATGCATAGACATATTTATGTTTAATTTTAAGATTAATAAAGACTTTATACATTTTCAAGACAAAGGGTATGCTACAAAACATATTCAAATATTTATGAAATATTACAATAATCAGACTTATCAGTGACAAAACATGCTATTCAGATCCACTATTTTGCTATCATTTTGCAGAAAGGATTTTATTTTCCATGCTGAATTCTTGATTACAGCATTTCTGGCTGTGAGATTAATATTAATGCCCTTATTCATTATTATGTAATTGTTTTTATAGTAACGTACACAGGGACTTTTATGGCAGAAGCTCTAAGTGAACAGATTTCTAAAAATGTGCATAATTTTCGATGTGACGTTTCCTGAGAGGCATTTTTGGGATGACTTTCCAGTGTAGAAGTCAGTTTTCTGCTACAGGAAAGTCTTCAGAACTTGGTGCATTCTGGTTCTTAGTAACATCACAAGCTGCATTTTTTTTTTGTCTTATTAACTTCAAGAGAGAGAAAAAATGAGGATGATGAGGGAAAGGCTGTTTATAGCTGCTATAACATAAGTGAGCTTGTTTTGCAGATGTTCTACACATTAAATGTAACAATAAATGGACAAAAAGTATGACGTGTCATGCTGAAAAGGAATTGGAAGTCTTATAATCTGCCTCATTAAATTCTCTTTGCTCTTATGTAACTCAAGAGGTAGACGGACGCTTAAGGACACTTGAGGTCCTGCTTGCCATCTGCTAAGGTGTCAGGAAAAACACCTTTATATAAAGCAAAGTGCTTTAAAAACACTGCTCCTTCCTGCCCACTTCCACAGGGACAACCAAGTGGTGTATCCGTGACTGCTGTGTAATTGTATGTGTGTGTCACCAAACACTCAAGGCCTACATTAAGGTTGATGCATGACAAACGCATGGATCCCAAGGATCTGTTTTTCTGACCTTGTTTGGGAGGAGAACAATATTATTGCTTGTGCACAACTGCGGAAATACTAACACAAAGAAACCTTGCTCTTGATTTACAAGGGTCAGTCTGTGATAAGGAAGTGCTCTCAGGTTGAAGATCGGAATTTAAAGTAAACATTCAGATGATTAATTTCAAAGAAACTGTGTAGACCATTAAAGATGGATAGTACCATCATGTTCCAACAAAGTACTGCAGTTTCTACAATTTTCTATAAAGTTTTCATGTCTCTTGTCTCTTGTTTGTGGGAAAATGAAGATATGGATGTGCATGAGGCCAGGTTTAAAAACTCTCTCTGAAAGGAAACATCAAACTCAGGGCTTTTTAAACACGGGAAGCTAAGAGCGGAGCAGAGCTCATCTCCAAGCTCCAGGAAACCAGGCTTCAGGACACTTTAGCCTCTTGAGGTCAAAGGTAACACATTTAAACACTGCCTGTTGCTGGGATGTTGGGTAAAGAGGCTTGGGGACCATGTAAAATGTACAGGGGCCAAGTAAAAAGCAGGCTGATCTCATATGACTAATGGCAGTGTAGTTGGATTTCCTTTGATTATCCTGTGAATTAGGTCTAAGATGCTAAATCCACACCTAGCTTTAACATTAACCTTCCTAACATTTTATACGACTTGTTATAAATTTGCAATAGTGAGATTTGCATGTTGGTAGAATTATTGTTAATGCACAGTCCACTATTTGTACAATGCTTTCTTACAAATTATAATCAGTTATTTTGATTGACCTCTAAAATAAAAAAGATAAAATGCTAAAGATTTAAGAGTGAAGCAGCTAAACAAAACACACAAGTCTTCATTAGCTCAAATCCGGCCAAATGGCAATTCACAGAAAGGACAAAGTGTCTTCAGAAAGAGCAGCATTCCAATCCAAAGTCGGCTATCTAGGTAGGCAGCATTCCTACCCAGATCCTACTCATAACAAGTCTCATGCAAAAGGTTCTAAAGTTCCTTATTTTTACCAAATTTCAGAAAAACTTTCTTTTTTCCACTAGTCCACCAGATCCTTAAAAGTTCTGTAAAAGTTCAAAAGAAAAAAAAACCAAAATGTCACTCCAACTAAGTTTCGCAGTATATTCACATAAGAAATGAAGTGAATTGTTTGTCTTATGTCTAAAAGTTCCTTGTTGTGTTCTTTCGTTCATCTCCAGTAATTTGCAGGAATGCTAACAAGCAAGAACAATTTTGTTTCATTTATTTATATTCAGTAAACACTTTATCCTGGTCTGGTTCACAGTGGATCCAGAGCATATCCCGGGAACACTGGGCCTGAGGTGAGAACACACTCTGGATTGGATGCCAGTCTGTGCACCATACACACACATATTCACACACTTGTTCACACCTAGGGGCAATTTAAAATCACCTATCCACCAATCATTAAGCACCTGGCATGTTTTTTTAGGGGGTGGGAGGAAACCAGACCCCCTCCATGTTCTCCCTAATGTGGACACAAGGAGACCATGAACAGCAACGCCACGCAAACAGTAACCTGAGCTCAGGATTGAACCAGGGACCCTGGAGCTGTGATGTGGCAACGTACCACCAAGCCACCTGCTTAAACAAACATGGTGGACCAAAATATCACTCTGACCATGCATGTTAATGTTTACATACTACTAATATGATATGACTGCTACTAATAAAATACATAGCTAGCTTAGGTGGCTAACTTCCTACTTACCAAGCAAGCTATATTATTCCTTGAACATTAATCTGGTTCTGTTCAGCACCAGATAAATAGCTGCCATTTATCAGGTAAGCCCATAAAGGACATCTTATATCGCCAAGTCCAGGACCCTTGTCATAGTTCTACCAGATAAAATGCTAAAGATACAGCACTTAAATTATCCCTACAATAATGAAAAGCACAGAGTAGAGAGAATCCAAACATTTCTTCATTGCTATAAGCTAAAAGAGTGAGCTATTACTTTTTTTGCAAAGTCAACTGAAACATATACAGGTCGAGCTTATGCCCGAAGGTTGATTGATGGAAGAATGTCAAGTTGTGAACATATGCGGTTTGCATGATGCAGCTCACCTGGATGTGAAACACATTTGTCTGACAAAATCCCTGTTCTCAGACATTAGCAATTTTAATGCCTATAATTATTTAATTATACCACTGATAATCATAGCTCAGTTTGACGCAATGAAAATCTGTGATTGAGGTAATATTGTACAGATATCTCTGGCTCATTTTCAGCACCTATGTAGTCATCAGGGTGATTAAGAAACCGCAGGTATGTCACAATCATGGTTTTTTTCTGCTGGAAAAATAAATAAAGTTCCAGCATGTCATCATCCAGAAGCACTGATTGTTCCATAAATGTCAACTTTGGCATCAACATTGCAGGTTGCTGGGGAAATCTGTCAAATACAGTATGGGTGTGGGGGGTGAGGTGTGTGTTCACAAAACACAACCTTGATTAGCAGCATATTAACCCTCTCTACAGAACACAGTGTTCCAAAATTTTTTGCTAATTGCATAGTAAAATTATCACCAATTTTTTGAACTCTTTGCCCATGGCTATAATGGAACCGAGGCCAAATAAAACATTTGGCAATCAATTGGCAAAACTTAACATTAAACAGCATAAATAATAATAAATCAGGACAATTATATATATATAATAATAATAATATAATAATATTATATATATATATAATAGTACATTCATAGTGTGTTTGGGAAATCTTATTAAATTAAAGTGGATATTACAAATGTGTTTATTGTGGAATTTATACTGTATTTATACAGAATTTATAGGAATTCTTACAAATCTTCAGAAATGTTGTGTCTGCTAACCTGAGCCTGAGCCACCGTATTTATTTTCATGCGCTTTGATTTGTAGGAATTCTTACAGATTTTTAGTCATTAGATGATGCTGGCATGACTGCTGTGGAAAAGTAGGCATACTGATAAACATGGGATTTAATAAAGTATGAAGGAATCAGGTAAAATTGGGTGTTCTTGTGGTGGTATGGCCAAATATTTATCTTAAGGCACCTGCCAAGAAGCTCCCAGGTTGTTTTCCATCTAAGTACTAACCAGGCTGACCCTACTTAGTGTCTATCCTTTCATGGGGCAATGCCTTTTGACTGGAGAACTAGGAAGACTTGTCTAGTTAAAGGGGAATTATAGGGGTATCATATAATTGCCCACAAGTCTATGCCAGGGTTCAGGGGGTTCCACCTAGGCTGTGGAATAATGGATCAACTATTTACTCTTACACAGGTATGAGGGTTCATGTAGGAATACGGGGTACCTGGGGTGATCCAGTGAGAGTTATGTTAAATTATGACATAAAGTAGAAACCATTTAAAGTGGGTGTCAGACTTCATCAAGTCAGACTCTGTGACTTGATGTTACTCCCATTTGTGGTTTCCATAGACAGAATACCAAGGTTGGAGAGGTGTTCAGTATGGGGGGCTAGATGTAACATCTCAGTTATTTGCAGATCATGTTTTCAGTTGGCACCAAGCATTTTGTTGCCAAGTGTGATGCATCTTTGATGAGAATCAGCACCTCCGAGTCTAAGGCCATGGTTTTCTCAAGGAAATGAGTGGGATGGTCCCTTCAGATGAGGGGAGAGTCCTTGCACTTGTCAGATAAGTTTAAGTATCTTGGGATCTTATTCACGAGTGATAAAAAAAACAATATCCTGAGATTGACAAATGGATCACGTCATCAGAGGTAGTGTTACAGTCTCTGTATTGGTCTATGGTGGTTAAGCAGGAGCTCAGTTTGCAGATGAAGCCCTCTGCTTACTGGCCAATCTATGTCCCTATATTGAATTATGGTCCCAAGCTGTGTGTAGTAACCAGAAGGATAAGGTTGCAAGTACAAGTGGCAGAAATGAGCTTCCTCTACAGGCTGGGCTTACTCTCCATGATAGTATGAGGAACTCTGCAATCTGGGAGTGCCTTGAAGTAGAACCCCAGCTCTTTTGAAACCAGAGGAGTCAGTTGAGGTGGTTCAAGCTACTTTAAGGTTGCCCCATGGGATCCAACCTAAAGCTGTATCAGGCATGTCTCATTTAACGGACACATCAGGGCAGACCTAGGACTCACTTGGGCAGGTCTGAGGATCCCCTGAGAGGAGCTGATATCTGGGGCCATGGATGGAGAAGTCTAGACTGACTTTCTCAGCCTGTTGCCACTGTGATACCCTTGAGATCTTTAAAATAATAGATTTCTAGTACACAGTTCTATTTCTATATGGCTGTGTTGGACTGGCCCCATTTAATATACATCATCTTGTTGTGTCTCTTCAAGATACACAGCAGTTCAACTATGCACAAGGTTTAACATTTTCTTTCGCTGACATTTTGGACTTTCGCTTAAACTTTTCTAAAAGTTTTAATGAAAAATGTACCTCCTGTCTCACTCCCTGAGCAGTATTAATGAGTGAGGTCAGCTCTCCCTAATGAAACAGTGGGAGGCAGTGAGGTCGAGGCTGAGAGCCAAGGAGAGAGAGAAAGAGGGAGCTTCTCTCATTAAGATAACACGGGTGGAAACGCCATCCATCAGCCTACACCCCACTACTGTCATACGCCCCAACAGCAATATTCCACAAAGCACCAATCAAATCAACACGACTTGGACTTATATCATGTCTGCTTGGTTCTTACATCAATGTGCTCATGCGTGAATTAAACCATACATTGTTTATATATAGATATTGATAGTGTCCTTGAATATTGTTACTTTGGAAGAAATGGTCACTGTAAATTATGCTACAGTTTGTCTCTTTAAAAGCTATTCACTTGTTATATTTTGACCAGAAATACATTTTGTATGAGCAAAACTTGATATATGGCATTATACACAGTGTATGTGGATATCTCTTATGTACTGCAGAGATTCTGGTAAAAGATTGTTCTTACCTGGAAGAGCCATAAATTAGCAAATAACTGCAATGTTTTGGAATTTCCTATTTTTAGATTTTCAGATTGTTACATTAGGTACTGGTAGTCTAGAAACATCTTTACTATTATTAAAATGTAGACAAGTGGTATTGCGGTAACTGAGTTACAATGTTAGGCAGTAGGCAAATCAGAGGTGGATAAATCATAAATTTATTGACTAGCCCACCAGGCAAATAAAAAAGCAGTGTGCTGCCCAGTCTCATGTTTTGGTTGCCCAGAAACCCAAAATTATTTAAGCTAAAACATGGAAGTTAATTTAATGTAACAACATATGGTGAAATTGTTAGCTACTTAAGTGCATTAACGCAAAGAGAAACGAATGTGTATATGATTATTATCCTCTTCTAACAATGTTTCCAATCATGCTTGTAACCACAATAAGTCAGCAAGTCATTAGTTCACAGGTAAAAGTTATGATAAAAGTTGAGGCCGGCTAGAATCTGGATTTTCTTCTCGGTATGATGTGACTGCATGTTGTTAGCAGGAGAGTTTTTGCTCTTGCTTATTGAGAGTTTTTGCTTTGTGATTATTTTGCTCACTTTCTTCAGTGTTTCCACATACCCTCAAGATCCTTATTCTGAAAAGATCGTCTGAGCTCTAACAATTGCTTTACCATCAGCCAATGTGTAATGGAGCAGGCTTTGGGATTCAGTTGGGGATGAGTTTAGCACTCGTAACTCTTAACCTTTAACTTAATTGGTACAAAATCGAATGAAATACAACCACTTTCCAGCTACACAGAGTTACAGTATGGAGGATCATATATTGGCACTGCCTCCTTTCACTCCAACCACCAGCAATGTGTCATCTCCTGCACCACCTTTCCCTTTCTTTCAACTTTCTCATGCAATCTTTTTTGAGAAGTCAGGGAGGCACCGTGTTGATTCCCCCCTTAAATGGGCCAGAAAATGGTGCTTGATATGTCAATGCAAAAAAAAAAAAAAAAAAACCTCTGCCTCCCCCCAGAGCATGATGGATGGAGCTGTCACTGATGCGGCCTCTCAATTAAGTGGCTGTGTCTAAACACCGTTTATCTCCAATTTGCTTAAGTAGCAGACCACAGCATTCCATGGATACACACACACAGACACACTCACACACACCCTGCGGTTCTGACACACCGAGCTGTAATTAAGGGCAAGTGTGAACATCTGTAATGTCTTCACTGAGACTCCAGCTCAAAGAAATCATAGAAGCATTGCAAATTGCAGGGTGTCTGTTTATTTACTCTTGAGGTTTTTTCCTTGCTTTCCAACAGGAACAGATCAGTTGTTTGAACAATTGGGTTGTGTAGCGTTACAGCCACAAAACAAGACCATTTCAAGCTTGGAATTAGTAATAATGTGTAAAATTGGCTTAATAATTTTATATTTGTTTTTAATCATAAGGTCATAATGAGAAATAATGTATAACTTCAACTGTGTTCTATATACTTTCACTAAAGGAAAACTCCGCCCTGAAATGAAGTATGTTTGTATTGAAATAGTTGTGATGTAGCATTTCTGGTGCTAATGTATTAGTTGGTGCTGTATTTTCTTTATTCCTGTTAGAAGTTAGCAGTTGTGTATCACGCTGAAGTTATAGGGGGATATTGTTATTGCTAGCACAGTTAAAATGGAGTTGGAGGAAAAAATAAAATGAGCGATTAACAAATGATGATAATAGTCAAGTTTTCTAAAAACAGAAGACAGTGTAGAAGTAGAGGAGACATTACTGTGAACGTCAGACTCAAATTTCCAGAACGTAACACTGCTATATGACGCTAAGATGTGACAAAGACTCAAATCGGCTAGTTACTGATCGACGTGATGATGAGTGTGATGGCTGTGATGGCGTTGATGGCGGTATTAGCATGAAAGTTGAAGCTTTGGGAGCTGAACTGATGAGCAGAGTGCGCAGATGAGGAGGTGAGAGAGCTGGACAGACTAAAGGATTAAAGCACTGCTGCATTGCTCTCTTTAGGTAGAGATGAAGTGAGGGCTAAATCTCACTGCATCACTATCAGTGGCATTGTGGGTAATGTAGGAAACTGTTAACTAAAGAGAAAATACAGCAAAGAACTCAGAATTTCATCATAAAATGCATCTTTTAGACAATCATACATTGCATACTTATTATAAATATTGCTATACTAAGTTAATCAGGATGGATTTTTCCATGAACATTAATGACTTTATGATGTTTTAAAACTTTAAAACAGACTTTTTTAAAACTTTAAAACAAACTTTCAAAACACTTCATTTCAAACAAAGCCAAACTGCTTCTCATTGCCTAAACCCTGCAGTATTTTTCTCTCTCCGTTACTCACGCACACTGTATAAGTTACATGGCTGACATGTCAGTTCAGAGCATGCTCAGTGGAAGCAGAACACAACGCAGGGTTTCATGTCACTCAGCAGCCGAGCACGGACGACTGCACTCATTTCACCGGCCGCGGCGTACACAACTCGGCTTTGTTTGGAAATGAAAAGTCGCCTGTGACGGCCGGCATTGGAGGTGCTAAAACACTGGGGTCAGAGACCAAGAAGGCCTGGCTAAATGTGTTGAAATCTCCTGAGTGAGTCACTCTCGCCACAGATCTTTCTGAAGAGAGAGAGCAAAGGCTGAGGAACAGGGAAAGGTCTACATAATCTTACACAAATAATACACATTAAAAATTCAATCCTGTTGTCTCTGCGGTGAGACAATTATTTAGCATATTTAGACAAAGTCTCAAGATGCATATTGCTGTGGTATAAGAGGAATAAAACACTTTGGAACATGCTGTTATAGGAAAATAATTAACCTTGAGGTGGTTACAGTATCACACCATTCCACTGATGATTATTTTCCTATACCAGCATGCCGTGAAGTGTTTTATTTCTCTTATACCACTGAGTAAAATTCATTTTTGATCAATTATGGAATAAACATTAGGTCATTACTGAATAACAGTCATTACTAGATGATTATTAGTCACCTTATATTCTTTCTACATAATGTATCACCATAAAATGTTTGAAATATTTGAATTTATTCTACAAATCTACTTTCTAAAAGCCATTTATCAAGGTGGGGAAACTTTAAAGAACAGGGCGATGCCGTATTTGAAGCCCACAGCCTGCATGCTGATTTGTTCAGTCAGTCTCGATGAAAGGCTGTATTATATCCACGGCAGGTGTGGACTCGAGACGTGCTGCAGTAACCCGAAGCCTCTGAGCTTGAGCTGCCATTTTTAAGAGGTGTTCGACGGTGAGGAGGCCATCATAGAGAAACAAACAGCCGTGTGTGAGGAGCGCTGCTAGACCCCGACCTATTTGGAGGTCAAGGTCAGATTAGAGTACACAAGATCCACATTTACAGGTTACATAAAGCTTTTTTTTTCACACGATCATGTATATCTATAGGTTTTATGCTAACAAGTGTCCAGTATTGATTTATCCATTACCAATTATTGTATTACTCAAACTGGATTCTATTATTCTTTACCAATATAAATGAACATAGTGCTGCCCAGCAAACGTGTCATAACTTAGTATCAGAATCAGATATTAATATTAAATGAAGCAAATCATGTACAAACAAGATACTCAGGTAAATTGTAATTGCAATACATTACTGTTTCTATAGTAACAGCTAATACACAGAGACTTGGACACTCTAAGAGTGTCTATGAAATCTAACCTTTTTTGTTAAATGTTATTTAATAAATAAACAGTTGTAGCTATTTCTCTAAGGAGATGTTTATTTTAATATTTATGGAAGGAGTCTGCAGTGTCAGAGGTATAGCTGTGACTTTATGTTTTTCACCAAGGGAAAGTCTTCAGGACAGAGGGATTCATGCTTTCTGGTTTCTCAGTAACGTGACAAGCCATGTGTTTATGTCTGATTAACTTCAAGAGAGAGAAATAAAAGAGGCTGGTGAGGGAACTGTTTGTAGCTGCTATAATGTGAGTGATAACAGAATCTATCCTGTTTCTTAGAAGTTCAACAACATTAAATGTTACTATAAATGGATAAAAATTACCTAGAAATTTCTATGGTATAAAGGGAATAAAAATACGTGTGATGTGTTACTACCCTAAATGTCCCGTAACAGCACACTCATTTATTTTACATGTGTATCTAAGTAACATTCCTGTTTGATAAATAATGGAATAAAACAATCATCAGTAGGAAACTATTGGATGTTATTTTATCATTATAATACTCATCAACATAAATATGCCTGGCCCTGAAAAAGTGCATTTGCACATGTGAAGTTTGATATTTGAATAAAGATTAACTGAGACGAACATCAGCGCCAGTGTTTAAATCTGAGCTTAGCTACATTTTCTAAAGCCCGGCCATGACCCGGAAAATGCCTTCTGATGTCTATCAGCTAAAGGGATGCTATTGCAAGGCAGGCAGAACATGAAAGAAAGTCTGGTATGAAACATTCTGGTGAAGAAAGATGCTTTGATTTAGCGTGGCAATGCACACTGTACAAAATGCAATTATTCGCCGGCCAAAAGTATAACTATGAGGAAAGTTATTATGCCCATGCAGCCAGACGTGGCCTCCTAGTCGGATCTGAAACACACACTTATGTAAACCTACACTCAACAGACACACCGCTCCTTCCCCGTGCACCACTTCTCCGAGTCACAGGTTACAAAGCGGCTGTTTGCTGACAGCTCAGAGGATTGGTGTAGCCCACATCCCCTTCCCTTCTGCTGATAAAGTGCTGCGATAAGCACGCCGGCCCCCAGCCCCCAGGGCCCGAGTGAAAGAACAGCCTGTCTGAAACAGGAGCGGAGAACGAGTAGGGGAAAGAGGAATGGAGAAAATAGGAAAGGGAGGACTCGGACAAAGAGTGGATACACCCTCACATTTGCATTCTGTACGATCACTTTTCTCAACAAAGCTGATCGCCTGCATTTCATCGGAAGGAACTTTGAGGTTTGGAGAATTTGAGAGTTATGCAGGCCAGGGTAAAGAACGACAAAAAAATCACCACTTCCTTCCTGCAGTGATTTAGTGAATTGAGGAAATGCATGTAAATAAATGCATGGACTGGGTTTTTTTCTGTAAGCTTTATAGACGTTGTGGAGCATTAGCACTAGGAAACTCTGCATTACCCAATAGAGAAATTAGAGCACTAGTTTTGGAACAAGGATTACATTTTCAACAGAAAACCAATAATAAAGAACTTTTTTAAATTCCATAAAGTACAAAGTGAAGTTATTTCACATCGATCCTAATTCAACATCCTCATAATCGAGTTTCACTTCAGTTCCATTTTACTTGTAGTGCTTCTAACAATAGACAGGTAGCTTTAAAGAAACCTGGATGTAGATTTCAATCCCAAATGAATAATCCAAGGGTGAAAGTGGTGAGGAAAAACTCCATGAGATGACATGAGGAAGAAACCTTGACAGGAACCAGGCTCTTCTGGGTGACACCGGGTAGCGGGATTATAAATCATTAGTCTTCAAAGTCTGTATACTTTAACGTCAAACAGGGCTAAGCGTGTTGATGAATAATGAATGATGATGAATAAGAGTGCTGGGATGAGAACAGGATAGTCTTTATGATCGCAGAAGCAGTTCTTAGATACAAATCTACAGTTGAGATTAGACTTGGACTAAGACTAAGACTAGGATTTGGACATAAACTGTTTTTTGGGAAGCGTAAAGCTTTAGGATCATTCACAGCAGCAAAAAGTGAGTTACATGTACAGAGCTGTGTGTGCATGATCTTATTTAGTAGTCGTACATCAAGACAACTTGTAACCTGTAATCTTGAATCCCTGGAATGCCAGAGACCCGCTCTTGGTGCTTGTGTGTGGTTCCTAGCAGTGTAATGCATGGATTGTATCCTAACTGCTAAAAGGGCCTGCCAAATGAATAAATATGAATAAATATGAATAAATATGAATAAATATGAATAAATATGAATAAATCTATCCTTTCTAGGTGGTCTAGTCCAGTGGCTGCTAACTCTGGCCCATTTTTTTTTAAATAGCAGTTCAGCAGTTAAGATTCTGAGCTAGAGATTGTATGATTGTGTGTTCAAATCCCACGACAACCCGAGAGCCAGTGATGGGACCTTGAGCAAAAACCTTAACATTTCACTTTATACCACAAGTCTAACTGCCTTAACAGCCTAAAATCTGGAAAAAAAATACAGCCCCCAAGATTATCCAAAGATGCTATGGGTCACTGAGGTATAACTGTCCCATGTACATAGCGATACAAGTCTGTATTGCTAACTTGCACCATATCGTCAAAATATGCCCAAAAATCATCAATAATATCTACTATATTGTCAAGTGTTCCCTGCAAGGAGTTTCATGTTACTGTATGTTGCTATAATGCGAGTAAATATTAGTGCACACACAAAAACAGTGGATGTAACCCTAAAGAACAACAATGTAGCTTAAAAAGCTAGTTTAAAATTCACATTTCTTACAAAAAATTCACAATCCATTGCATTTCGAATTACAAATCTCTGCCAGAATTAATACCCTATATGTGTGTATGTGTGTGTAACACTCACGCCACCAGCTGGGGAGAGCCTGGGTGTGTTTTCATGTTAGTTAGTGAGCTAATTACCCTAATCTGCTTCACTTGACTTATTTCACAAGAATGCTTCTGCACTCAGATTATGACCTGTCTGTCAGAGAGTGACTGCAAGGCTGTCTCGTTTTTTTTTTTTTTTTTTCTCCCTCCTTGTGTGAACTCTTTTGACACCGTGATCTATCACTGTGAGCTATCTGTAGAACAGGGTTTTTCAGTCCTTTTTCTGGAAAGCTGTCCTACCCTAACACACCTGATCCAGCTATTTCTGCCTTTGGGAGTGTCTGACTATCAAAGCCAGGTGTGTTCCAGAAGAGTTAGGACTGAATCGTGCAAAGTATAAATCTCAAGATGCAACAATGGACACCCTGAGGTAAAACACACTCTTGTTGTGTATGATTTTGTGTACTAAGGGTGTTACACAACCTGTATCTCTTTAGTGCTCCAAGTATCCGGTTTATACCCAAAAATTGGCATAGCCTAAACTGGAAGGATTTTTTTTTTATGTGTGTATATATATATATATATATATATATATATATATATATATATATATATATATATATATATATGTATATATATATATATATATATATATATATATATATATATATATATATATATATACGTACACGTGCTCATACACTCATGCAGTTATCCAATCAACCAATCAAAAAACATCCAGCCCTGATTACCTCCTCTCTGTTTTGTTAAATTCTTTTCTGATACCAGTACTGTATCAGCTTATATTTTTTTAAACTGATATTTTTTTAAATATTTTTTAAATTACAACATATAAATAATATACAGTGTATAAACAGAATATAATAAAAATCAGCCCTAACAAATAAAAACACACACACACACACACACACACACACACACACACACACACGTCTTTTCAAGTCTTTTTATATGTAAATATTCTCAGTTCCAAAAAACCATCATTTTCATATCCAATTCCAAATCTTTTCCATTTATTACATCATTAACCGGCTCTGTGGCGCAATGGATAGCGCATTGGACTTCTAAGTAACACTTAGTGGAGTGATTCAAAGGTTGTGGGTTCGAGTCCCACCAGAGTCGAGGTTTATGGCGCAGTGGTGTCTCATGGTTAGTGAGCTTGGGTTCATGCCCCAGTGCTGCTCTTTAATATTTTTTTGGGGGGCAGTTATGGCCTAATGGTTAGAGGCTCGGACTTGTAACCTGAAGGTGAACCTGAAGGATCATGGGTTTGAGTCTCAGGTCTGGCAGGGATTGTAGGTGGGGGGAGTGAATGACCAGCGCTCTCTCCCACCCTCAATACCACGACTGAGGTGAGACCCTTGAGCAAGGCACTGAACCTCCAACTGCTCCCCGGGCGCCACAGTAAAAAAGGCTGCCCACTGCTCCGGGTGTGTGTTCACTACTGTGTGTGTGCACATGGATGGGTTAAATGCAGAGCACAAATTCTGAGTATGGGTCACCATACTTGGCCACAAGTCACTTCACTTATTGGATCTTTTTTTTCTCTGAAATCGGATCCAATAGTTTTTTGCTCGTTTCGGACCCATAACAAACCTGGGTATCAGATTGGTCCCAAATCAAGCTGTGAAAACTCTTAACAAATCCCGACAAAAAGTTATAGATGTAAAAAATTGGTAACCATATGTATGCTGTTGTGTTAAAAAAGAGACTTCATGCTTTCCACATATGGAATATGGAGCTTAGCATGAAACTAGCTAAACACTGAGACTAACATTGTACCTAGCTAGCATGCAGCTGGACAATGTAAAGGTATAGTGCCAGTAGAAACAAAACAAAACCATCAAGAATATTAACACTTTCCTCAGATGTGTCCCTAGGAAAAGACAAGAGGTACACTGTAATCTCATTTAGCATTGAAAGCAAACTGTGTTAGTGATAAATATTAATATTACCTAAGTGTGAATGGCTAATTTATTCGCTAGTATTGCAGAGTAGCTAGTTAGGCATATTATGCTGCGTTCGTGGTGCCCTGTAAGTGTTAATTTGCAAGTTGTAATAATGTCATTTCCCACTTCGGGACGTTCAACATGCCAAGTGAAAAAAAAACCACATTGACGCTTCTATGAAAGTGTGAATTTTGTTTGCTCTCTCAGAGCATGTAAAGCTCATAAAAAGCTAGGCCTGAGTGGCTACTGGTGATGTCCTATTATAGTAACTTTCAAACATTCATGCAACATTTTGGACTAAAATTGAATCACAGCAACAACAGCGGACAATAGCAAGTAGCTTAGCAACAAGCTAGCCATCAGACAATGGCAAGTACTGTTAAGAACAAGCTAGCCAGCTAGCGTCAGTGATAACTCCAATGTTGATGATTACTTTCTCAAACAGCAATGAGTATGGTCAGTGTTATAGATTTAACCATGTACTGTATCTGTATATTAAGGATCTAAAGCCAATACTGCTAACTAAACTCATTTAAAAGTAGAGAAGGGGAACTGTACACTGTTCACAGTATGAGCGGCCATGTTGTTTTGATGTCACTCAGTAAACTGGTAGTTGAGAAGACTACCCCAAGCTGACGAGTTGAAATTTCAAGGTGAGGGAGTGTTTTCAGTGGGTTTTCCCGGTGATAGATGGGGAATTACAAATTGCAAATTCACCTTTAACACAGCATTAGTGTTTAGCAGTTATATGATCATGTCAAATAAGTAAGAAATAAAACACTCCAGGACATGATGTTCTAGGAAAATAATCAATGACATAGTGGTGTGATGCAGCCTGATGCAAAGCAGAGTGAACGTTAGCCCAAAGTTGATTATTTTCCAATAACATCATGTCCTGCAGAGTGTAACTCCTCTTATACCACCAGCAATTACAATTTTTATGTAGTAAAGAAGAACACACAATGCTCTTTATCCATTTCTAGCTACATTGAAAACAAGTTAGTTCCAGTTCTCACTTACTTTATGGCAGCTATAAACAGTTTTTTGCTGGCACGAAGATAATAAGATAAAAAAAAAAATTGCACCTTATACAGATACAGCTTTACCTGCGACTGTTACAAAGCGCTGACACTGGAGACTCCTTCCATAAATGTTAAATAAACATCTCCTTACAGAAAGCATCATCATGTCTACAAGCACATGTTTTTTTCATATGTTTATGTAGAGTGTTCCTATAAGTGAGTTGTTACTATAGAAACGCTAACGTTAGAATGAGCGCATTAATATAAACTTGCAGAGCTGCTGTTATACAGTAGAAAATTAATCCACACCTTCTGACCAATCAAATTCGAGAATTGACCTTACACCATTCTGTATAGTTTACAGATTAGAAAAGAAGACTCACGTTGTAAACAGACAAAGACACATAATTGATGTGTTTTGACGTGAATTAAATGAGTGAAATAAAACTACTTGGCATGCTAAAACTGAACACAATACAATATGATAAAATAACAGGCACCACCTGGTCTTCATGTAAGCCTTGAACACTGACACACCTCCCTGAGCTCATAAAAGACGTGATGATAAGCTGATGAGTTTAATCAGGTGTGTTGGATCATTGTGTGTGTTAATACAGGTTTGTGTATGACGCCTCTGGCAGCATGAGCGTGCTCAGTATTAGCGCTGCATGATCGGTTAGCTTCGCCACGCTTTAAAACCGCATTCGTTCCCGCAGCTTGGATTCTTCATCGAAATGCTGTGGGCGTTTTCCATCGCCTCAATCGCGCCCTTGTTTTCTCCTCGCTGCTGTAGCTGAGTAAATCAGGGCTCGAAGAAAAGCAGTGGATGATATGTGAGATACAAAACGTCAAAGTACCGCCATACTCAGGTGTGTGTAGCTCAAATATCCCATAATCCACCTCAACCAAAGATAAGGCGCTAAGGATTTACAAGTTCAACGCTCAACAAGAATACCTCAAAGAGAACGTGCAGGAGGAAGAAACAATTAATCAGTGAGGTGGAAATGTTGTTCAGGTTTAAAGAATGGAAGGAAAAATCTAGAACGTCACAATCCAGTGCAAAGGCTGAGACGATCAAACAACTTTTACAGAAAAGTCACATGATATTCATGTGTGCAAGTTTTTAGATAATTTGCTGTTTGTTATGTTTCACATGCACATCTGGTTTTATTTTTGGGAGTCATTTTTATTTTATTAAATCGATTTGTTCTCTTTTTTGTGATTTCTCACCAAATTAATGTTTCACGTTATTTCTCACTTGATTGATTTTTATATTCACATGTTATTTCTCAAAATTAATTTATTTTAAGTGTTTATTTTGTCCACATGCAGGGCATGTTTTTTTTTTTTTTTTTTTTTTGCATGTGTGAATTATCACACAATAATTTTTTTTCATATCATTTCTGGCACAATTAATTATTTTCACTTTATTCCCCACATGATTATTTTAACATGATTAAAATTTCTCAAACAATTGATTTATTTTCCTCGTGACCTATCGGATGGTTAATTTTTATTTTCACACGTGATTTCTCACACTATTATTTTTTTTTCGAATGTGCTCTCACATGATTAATTTATTTCCACGTTATTTCTCACACAATTTTTCACATGATTATTTTGTTCATTTGTTTCACATGTGATTTCTTACATGATTTATTTTTATTTCCACAAGTGATCTTACACAATTTTAAATTTTTATTTTCACAGGTTATTTCTCACATGATTCATTTAGTGTCATGTGATTTATCTCACAATTAATTAATCTCATGTTATTTCTCATGCAGTTAAGATTTCGCATATGATTTTTTACACAATTACTTTTTTATTTTCAAATGATTTATCACAGGATCAATTTCAAATGTGATTTCTCACACAAATCATTTATTTTCACATTATTTTTCCACTTTTTTTTCCCACATGTTGATTTTTCACATGTAGGGCGAGTGATTTTATTTCTCTCGGATTCATCACAGGATTAATCACATTATTAATTTTTTATTTCCATGTGTGATTTCTCACATGATTCAATTGTTTTATGTTATTTCTTACAAAAGTAAATGTAGTGCATAATGGGTTTATTTTTTCACTCATGAAATTTCACATGATCATCTTTACATGTTACAAATTCTTCACACATTGAGCATGGGGTATTATTTCTCACACGTGATCGCATATTATTCACAGCATGTCATGTCACCCAACTCCACGTGTTTCTCACATGTAGAGTATGTAGATTTATTGTCCACATGTTGTGTACTGTATATTCATATTACTGTTATCTTTTTATATCACTACTCACTACTATTACCATATTGCTGTATATTATTATTTGTATATCATACTCGTACAGTTTAACATACATTTTAACTATTTATTTATTTCATATATTTTGTACACAACATGTTTTTCATATATTTAATGTGTTCCCTTATATCTTTATTCTTATTTATCTTGTTAGCGCTCTGCAACTTAAGAATTTCATTCACTTTTATACTTTTTTTTTATCTCTGTGTCAACTGTGATGTGACAACAAATCTGAATCTTTAATGGAATATTTGTTTTTTACATGATCGCACATTGTGCTTGCAATTTCAGGGCAACACGTCATCGCATATTGCTCATGTAATCATCTAACCTTCCTTTTGTAAGGGTCCGAGTGCAAGTCAAACCCTTGGAATTTACACTTTGATTAGTTCAAAGACAACAATACTTCAAAGATTACCCCACTGGGATTTTTAGAGGAAGAAACGATGAATCAGTGAGGTGGGAAGAAAATTGTTAAGGTTTAAAGAAAGGAAGGAAGAATCTATAAGCTTTCAGGTTTAGTCATGAGCCAGTGCAAAGCTCTAAACACGGCCTTTTCCAAGACGGAGGCGTTCAAACAAGAGATTTCCTCAAATGCTCAGACAGAAGGCGCGTCACTGGAGAGATAAACGGCTCTCTGTTTGTTTTCTCTCCTGACCCCAGTGTGTTCATGCAGCTCCAGAAGAAAGAAGTGCGTCTTTTTGAAGCGGATCAGGTTGGGAAACGGGAAGGAAATCTTTCTTTGGTTGATTTTTTTTTTTTTTTTGTATTGATGGAATGATTTCCTTCTCAAATAAAAAGGAATGGTTTAGTCTGGTCTGAATCTATGCGTGGAACAAGCTGCCTGTTTCCGCTCATGAGAAACCTCCCCTCTGAACAATGAATGTGACGCTAGTCTAATAAGTAAGAATTTCAGTTCTATTTCCCAGACGCAGCCGTTATATCCCACATACCATTTTGGTGAAATGTTTATTAATGTAAGATAACAGTGCTGTTCAATTCTCGCTTCTGATTGGTCAGAAGGTGATGATTAATTTTCTATAACAGCAGCTCTGACAAATAGTGCAGCTGCAAATCACAGGTTTGTATGATCTAATACATTATCAATTCTATGGTAATGCTGTATTCGACTGAAGCTCGTAACTGGAATTTCCAACCTTCAGCTAGAAACTTGGAATTGGAAACTTTGAATTCCTTCTCAGAAAGTTGGGAAGGTCTCCTCCACCCCGAATTCAGGATACGACATCATGTCAAAATGGCCGCTTACACCGTAAACATCGTAAACATCGTAAACATCAACATTAAACGACACTTTAGTTAGATAAACTTATAACACTGACCATGAAGTTGTCTGTTTTGAGAAAGTAAATGCACTCATGATCACTAGCTTGTTGCTAATGAAACACACAAGTTCATGGAAGTGTCCATGTTTGTTCCAACTTTGTAGCTAAAACACACCAAACGTGAAAACTGCGTAATTCCAAGTTAAGTCAGAAATGCACTTGTATGAGAGATGAGCTACACGATCTAAACTAAGAACAGATTGGATTAAAATGTGGTGTTGTTTAGCTTTCTAGAAGGAAACATTTACTTAACGTTTATGGAAGGAGTCTCCAGTGTCAGAGCTTTGTAACCTTTAATAACCTTTGATGCTTCTCTGTAAATCAATATTAATTAATAATTCAAAAGAGACAGAAAAATGAGAGGCTGGTGAAGGAACAACTGGACAGGAACTAGCTTCATGGATGTTCTAAAGCATTTGTATGGATATTTTAAAGCAAATGTAACTGTAAATGGAAAAAAAATTACTACGTTTTTCTTTATTAATTAAAAATTGTAATCATTGGCAGGTTGCTGTGATATAGATGGGATAAAGCATTTTGGGAAATGATATCATCGGATCAATAATCAGGGTGGAAACAGTAACATCACACCACTCTGTTGTTATTTATTTTGCTATAACAGCACGCCCCCAAGTGTTTCATTCCTTCCACAGTCGATCGTTTTCAATTGAATTAGGTATGAATCACTTAAATGGGCTGATTGGAATTTTCTGGCTTCTTCATAACAAAACTAAGTGAATGGTAATGAAGCCAAGGGCTATTATTTAACAGTGAGAACAATGCAGTTTAATCGCATTAACATCAGAAAACAGGAACCGCACGGTTTATATTACACCCTTGTGGACACAGGACAAGATTATCAAAAAAAAAAAATAAAGATTTCTGTGTTCGTAAACTTCATATGTCATATTAAATCATTACAAAGCACTACATGAAAGGCACAGCTCTTTTGTAAGACAAGTGTAAACCCCACACCAACTCTGAGGAAAAACACATAAAAAAACTTCTGTTGCCGCCTAAAGCTTAATTTAACAGTTACTCCACACACAAACACACACACACACACACACACACTATCTCTTTTTACTCAGTGCCTTCAGGGGGTTCTTACACTTGGCCGCCCAACATCGGGTTACACTCTGGCTCCGTTCTGTCATGTTAGCAAACAAAGCCCTCGCTGCGCAATCACTGCTTAATAGCCTCTAATCTTACACACACTGACGCCTTTCACTTGTACAGCCACAGTGTGTGTGTGTGAGAGAGAGAGAGAGAGAGAGAGAGAGAGTGAGAGAGAGAGAAACTGTGGACATAAGAGATTGTGATAGATATTTTGTTTGAGATATTGTGTAAAAAAAGAGTGTGTGTGTGTGTGTGTTGTATTGTACTAGGATACTGGAATTGCAGCAAACAAACAGATGGCTTTAAAGAAAAAACAGCAATTAAAGCTGGTTTTCTTCATCATCATCATCTTCATAATAATAGTAATAATCATCATCATCATCATCATCATCATCATCGTCATCTTCTAGCCAAATTGTGCATAAAAAGGCTCCAGTCCATAATGTCATATCTATAAAGAAACCCAAAGTGGATGTGGCCATTTTTCTTTTAAACCGTGTGATGTGAATGGTGAGCATGGCACTGCGAGTTCCTCAAACACACAGACATCACTCCACAATTAGTCTCAGTGTAAAGTACGGTGTGCGGCAGGACGCAAGATATCAAAACAGCGTGTAGTGTATTTGCGGCTTTCCACAAATCCTCATCAAAGTATTCATCATGGGTCAAATAACAAGCAGACAGCAATGCACCAGAATAATCAGTAAGTGTAAGAAGTCAAAACTCGAACGTGAAAAGTGAAGGTCAAAAAAACAGAAAACACAGAACTAGCAAAAGAGGCTTAGTGAGTTTACGATAAAATCGTCAAGACTTCGCAAACAGACAGGGTTTATGCTGCAATCCGTTGTACTCGGAACTCTAGCGGGGAACTCTAATTCCCTTCGCATCATTTTCTACTTAATCAAACTTGATTTTACTTGAAATGTAGCTTTTGTGTTGTGAAAATGTGTTTGAACAGCTTTGTAAGTTTAATCGCTAACTGTACAGAAATAATTCATGTAGATCTTCTTAACTACAGATACAAATATGACCTTGTTTTTGGGAATCGATGTTTTTTTAACCGAGTTCTGAGTTCCAAAATTTCCGAGTTGTGAGTACAACGCAAATTAAACACACCCTACTGAGGAATTAAACACACAGGTGCAGGTGAACACAGTAAGGCAACAGACCAATGATAGGACAGGGGCAGAGACAAGGATGGAATGAACACAAAGAGCACATGGCTATATAAACAAACATTACAGAAACTAAACACAAATATGCTAAGGGGGGATTTGTGAGATATTTTTATCCCGTTCAGTTGTTATTTTTGTTTGTACCTGTTTGTGATATTTTCTAACAAATATAGTTGGTTCCATTTCCCAAAATATAAACAAAGTAGTAGCCTAAATTAAACCACCGCAGTTGCTAAGAATGTTGTAAATACATTTCATAGCACCCACACGTTTTTTTTTTTTTTTGCCACATCCTGCAGGATCCAAATCTGCATACACACTTCTAGTTTCAACCAGATGCCCTTTGAACATTTCTGGAAAACGTTCTAAACAACAACAACAACAAAACCGAACACCTCCTACTTGTGTCTGTATTTGTATTTGTTCCATCAAAATGTTTTCACGTACAAACCTACCACAAAGTGACGTACGTGTACGTCAGTGTGAGTGTAGATACATGTCTGTTGTACATAATAAAATGGTGACTGAGTGTAAATCACTGCTACAGGCAGTAATATAAAAAACTGGGTTTCTGTATTCAGTACTTGCAAAACACATTTCTATAAGCCAATGTGAGCAAAAATAGAGTGTAAAAAATAGTGTGTAAAAAAAAAAAAGAAAGAAACAGAGCAGCTGTATTGTTATGGAGTGGGACGGATTTTGACGATGCATGTCACAGCCCTTGTGATTGCTGACTGACTCCATATATGTAGCCCACATTCATCGGCGTGTATTTTTGGTCTTCATGGTCTGGCTGTTGGCAGTCGAGCGTGACTGTGTCTCACATCCAGACATACACACACACACACACACATACGCATATACACACACATACACAGATGCTGTGTGCACATGTGGGGCTGGTTAAGTGATTCAGTACTCGGTTACGTAAGAGCAGACTGTGTAGAGTTGGCAGTCAGAGGTCAGTGTGTGTGTGTGTGTGTGTGTGTATGTGTGTGTGTGTGTGTGTGTGTGTTTCAGACTGAGAAGTATTGGCACAATGTAGCTTGGACACCAGCTTTTTTTATTATCTGTTAATATGTGAGTGATACTACTGATCCTCCACATGTCCTCCTACAGAGCCGATATTTGAGGACATTCAGATCACGAGACTTCGATTCATTCAAAACACCGTTTTCAGTTTCTGGAGGACGACAGCGAGGAGACAGTCAGCCTCTCGGATTTCAGGAACCCGGCGATGATGAAGAATACAGAAGGCTTTTCCCACACACACACATACTCACACACATACTCCCACACATACACACACATATTCATGCGCGTGACTTGAACATTTCAGCTCCATCAAATTAAAGTCTCCAAGGCCATTCCTCGTCTCCTTCATGACGGCTGTTTGCTTTTATTTTTAATTCCTGCAGATGCTCGAGTGAAAGAGGCGCAATGCATGAGGAGGAGGAGGACGACGACGAGGAGGAGAGATCGGTCACGGCCTTTTCATGAAGCCTATGAGCCAATGAGGTTATTAATAGAAGAAGAAGGAATACGCATGAGAAGAAGTGTGGTGGGTTTGCGTTGGAGGAAGAGAAGAGAAGAGGAAGAGGAGGAGGAAGAGGAGGAGGAAGGAGCAGGCAGACTGATGAATCATCTGTCCGTTTCAGGGCATCTCAGCTGTATGGTATGTTCAGAATGATTCAGAAGGATTTTGGAGCTTCGGTAGCAGAGCTGAAGGGCAAACAGGGATAAACGATCCCTGGAGGAAAACAGAGGGGAAAAAAATGACACTCGTCTCACAGGAAGCCAAGATAGTTTCATTCTTTTTACTCAGTTTAGAAAAGATGTTTAATTTATTATCAGTATATTTGCTTTGTATATTTTTACAAGCTGTAACCTGATGAATCATATCTGCTCTTAAACAGAATATACAATGAACTGCTTGCTTACTTACAAAAGCTATTCAGCTACACTTCCTGTCAAAACACGATTCAGTTCTGGTTAAACGTCAAAGCAATGAGTGCCTTAAATACTCGAAAGGTAGAAAAGGTTACGAGGGAAGTGAGAATTTTTTTCTGTTATTGGAAACAACCAAGATTTAATTTAAAAACTGTCCACAACCTTGATCTCTCTTATTAAACACTAATATGTGTAAAGCGTAAATTAGCACTCTGTCCATGAGACTTTCTGTTTACAGATATATATGTCCACCATCTGTAAAAGGAAATGGACAGTTATTTACATAAATATTTTCCTTTTCCTTTTAATTTCATCCCAAAATCTTTGTATGTGATATTTGTATTTCAGGTATTGACATGTAGTCCAAGTATAGACATTTTCTTAGATGATATAATGATTTTGTGGGAAAAAATAACTGTTTCTTAGGACTAACATTGTTTTTCAGCAGTTTTTATTAAAATGATTTGTTTTATACTCCTTAAAGACAAATGTATAATTTTTTTTTTTTTTTTTTACATCTTGAGTGTGAAATGACATTTCCTCAAAATGCATGTCATATGTGCAAAAAAAAAAAAAAATCAAATATTTCCATGACATATTTCACATTTTGTAAATAATTATGTGAAATCTGACCATTGGTTTTGTTATCACAGTAAAAAAAAAAAAAATGCAATGAATGCATATTTAACAATCTTTTTTCTCATTTTCATAGTTTAATACAGCATATAAAAAATTGTAATACAAAAAACATACTGTATTTATATTTACTTTCACCATTTAAGGTTTGATTCTGATGTGAGTGAGGTAAAAATCAGCCTATTAGGCATTTGCCCCTAATAACAGTAGATTAGGATCTCAGTCCTTAAATACAAAGTTTTAAGTCTGTGTTGATGTTAGATTTATTTATTATATAAAAGCCATTCTGCAGCTTGTTGTTTTGTTCGTGACGCAAATCGTGAATGAACTGAAATAAAAACACTAGCACCACTATAATAATTGTGAATATTTTTTAATAACGGTGTGTGTGTATGTGTGTGATTCATGAAGCGAGATTAAGCGTTGATAAGAGCGTTTAAAAAGTCACAGCATGAAGCACATTCCTCAGAGATGGATATTCTGCAGTTCAGCATTTGTCATTCGTCAAAACGCGTACTGCACGATCAGCACAAACCGGGGGAAAAAAATCTCTACGATTAGTTTTTATTTGACGAGTTGAAAACCTTTCTTGCTGCGGAGCAGAAGAAGACTTATTACCGAAAGGAATGCACTAACGACGGCGTTTCACGACTGAACCCAGAGGCCGGAGCTGTGATTTCAATTAATATGTGATTAACAGAGCAGGCCTCTATTATGGCATGTTTCATATGTAGGTACTAGTGTTACATTTTGAGCCATATTCATGCCAAAGTCGTTCCAGTATCCTTATAAAAAGAAAAAAACAGAAATGAAATAGCTGTGCTGTTTGGATTGGAGAGAGCGGGAGAGCGGTGCAGCCGCTGTGCTGAAATATGTTTGATTTGGACGTGGTTGGAGTGTCGTTTAACCCGTCTCGGTCATGAACTATCCCACTACGACTCCAACTGCCCTTCCCTACTGTAGGGGTTTGGGGTGTGTGCACAAACCCAATAACTCAATTAAAACAAGAGGCCGTGCTTTAACACAGCAGGTGTTTTTTATCGAGAACAAATGTGTGAGGATCATGCTGAGAGAGAACGTACAAGGTTTGATCATAGGCAGCGCTGTTTATAAGGCTGATTTGTTTCTGACAAAGTGTGTATAAATCTGTCGAATGAACAATATTAGCTAACGACTTCTACATCACAGCTCTTAAATCTTCTGTGTTTGTTTCTGGAGAATGCTTCAGGAAATCCCTTTATAGCATGTGATCATCCCTCTGTTATTAACTTCCAAGAAAAGATTATCAGTTAATAAGATTATTTACAATCAATTTCGATTAGTCAGCAGCTCGGACAGGTTTATATTAATGCTCTCGTCTAATATGTTGTTTCTAGAGTAGGGTGGATGCTCGGAATTAGGAAAAAAAAAATGCATAAAAAATGTTGATGTACAGTTTTCTGTAAGGAGTTCATTTAACATTTATGGAAGGAGTCTCCAGTGTCAGTGCTCTGTAACAGTCAGAGGTAAACTGTAAGCTTTCAAGACATGGAGTTCAAGACAGTTTATAACTTGTTTCATAACTTTCCACAGCATAACAATAAATGGATAAAACATACACGCCATTCTTTACTAAATAAAAAAATTATTGTAATCTTTGGCAAGCTGCAACAGTACACGCTTCTGGATGTGCTGTTATAGAAAATAATCAGCGTCGGTGTGGTAACAGTAACTTCAAGTCATTGATTATTTTCCTTTAATAGCATGGATCTGATTATGAAAAGTAGATTACAGGGGACATTTCTAATACCAGAATATATAAAGTAGTGCAAAATGTGCAGATGTAAATCTTTACAAGTTCCACAAAGATTTAGCTTCCCTTATTGATTTATTTTAGTTTAATTTAATATGGATTATATGCAATATTAATATGCAATTTCCCCACTGTGGGACAAATAAAGGAATATCTTACTCTTACTTACTCTTATCTTATTATTTCGTTTGGTCTGGGACAATAACAGTGATTAAACAGTAAGAAAACATAAGCATCTTCAAGTGCTGAAATTTTTTTACTGGCATTGTATGTCACCTAGTGCAAGTATGGCAATACTACTATGTACTGATATAGTACTATACTACTATATACCTATATAATAATATACTACTATGTACTGATATAGTACTATACTACTATATACCTATATAATAATATACTACTATGTACTGATATAGTACTATACTACTATATACCTATATAATAATATACTACTATGTACTGATATAGTGCTATACTACTATATACCTATATAATAATATACTACTATGTACTGATATAATACTATACTACTAAGTACTGACATAATGCTATACTACTGTGTACTGATATAGTGCTATACTACTATATACCTATATAATAATATACTACTATGTACTGATATAATACTATACTACTAAGTACTGACATAATGCTATACGATTATGTAAAGATATAGTGCTATACTACTATGTACTGATATAGTGCTACGTTATTATGTACCCATATAATACTATATTACTATGCACTGATATAATACTATACTACTATGTACAGATATAGTACTATAATATTATATACCAATATAATACAATACCACTAAGTACTGACGTAGTTGTTGTTGATCCTCTTTCGACTGCTCCTGTTACGGGTTGCCACAACGGATCATTGGTCTTCATTATTGGTTGTGTATTTGATATGGCACAGTTTTTTATGCTGGATGCCCTTCCTGATGCTAATTTTTTATCCGGGCTTGGGACGGGCACTGAGAGCGCACTGTTGCACACAACGCCAGTGTCTGAGGTTGGCTCCCTGGCCTGGAATCGAACCCGGGCCGCAGCAGTGAGAGCGCTGTGGCCTAACCACTAGTCCTCCAGGGACCCTAAGTGCTGATATAGTGCTATATGATTATGTACCAATATAGTACTATACTACTAGGTACTGATACAGTACTATACAACTATTTAGTGATATAGAACTATACAACTAAATACTGATATAATACTATATGATTATGTACTGATATAGTGCTATATGATTATGTACAGATATAGTACTATACAACTATGTACTGATACTATATACAGATATAGTACTATACCACTATGTAGTGATATAGAACTATACTACTAAGTCCTGATATAATACTATATGATTATGTACTGATTTAGTACTATACTACAATGTACAGATATAATGCTGTACTACTATGCAGTTATACAGAACTATACTACTATGTACACCTGTAGTTCCATACTATTACATACCGATATAATACTATACGACTATATACTGATATAGTGCTATACTACTATGTACATAAGTATATATAATGATATACTATGTAGTGATATAGAAATATACTACTGTGTACTGATATAGTACAATACTACTGTGTGTCGATACAGTACTATACTAATATGTAGTGATATAATAATATACTATGAATTGAATAAACTATGCAAAGGAGCCAAAAGATAAATAAATTTGCATTAATTTCCATACATAGTAGTATACTAATTTATTTTAATTTATTAGTATACTACTATGTATGGAAATTAATGCAAATTTATTTATCTTTTGGCTCCTTTGCATAGTTTATTCAATTCGTAATACAATAAATTTTATAATTACATTTACTTTCACAATATTAAATGCCATTTTGGTTATTAGCCTATTAGGGTTAAAATACAAATCAATTAATATTTTAGTCCTTAAATACAACAATTCCTATCTTGGAACACTTTTTTTCTTATTTAAATGCCATTCCACCTTTCTGTGAATATAAAACCACCTTAAACATCCATGCAACACTAGAAACATTGTAATAACTGTGAATAGTGAAGTTTGCAATTAACTTATAAATAGCAGGCTATAAAATGACTAAATCACTGTTACTAAAATACCTCGACTGACAAGCACCCGATTGTAAAACGTCCAGGTGAAAACAATCAAACTTCGTCATGTCATTTACCTCTCTGGATTTTCAGATCAGCAGCGAGGAAAGTACTCTTAAAAGACAGACGGCTTATTTAAACCCTTCAAATGAAAATAAATCAGACGTCCTTCGTGAACTGACACAATTTTGCAACTGATTCCACGTGAATGGGTTTTGGCTGAAATGGCCTTAGCAGTCCATGTGTGACTGAATATTCATTCATCAACAACACTTTCTCCAGGAATTTTTTTCCAGTAAAACGTTAAATGTGTGAATTAGTAATGACAAGGATTTACCCAGTGTGTATACAAGCGAAGCACAAATAACTTGCTTAAGTAAATGGATGTATGCAGTTGGATAAATAAATTATAAATCTGGATTCTTCAATGATGAAAAGAAAATAAGAATAATATGAGTAAGTATGTTGTATTTCTGAATCCTTCATCACTCATGTTCTTTTCTTAAACACACACATACACACCTACAGAGATCAAATAAACACATCAAGCAAATTCATATGAACTCAGAGAAGAGGGAAGGCACCATGACCTCAGTGACCATGATGACTACTACTACTACTACTAATAATAATAATAATACAGAAAAACTATAACATCAAACCTTCTACACTGCAATATATCTTTAATATCTCATAAGTCTCATAATAACATTATTATAAATCAAATATAAGATTATTCACCCTGCTTTTAGATGCTTTTACTCACTCCAGGCTTTAAATTTTCTTAGGCTATTGTCAGATAATTAGAAATTAGAATTAGAATATATATATATATATATATATATATATATATATATATATATATATATATGTATATATTTCAAGCTTTAAATTAATAGTCCTGAAAAAGGTTTTAATAATTGTATATATACTTTATTGTAATCCTATAATAGGAAATATTAAATAAATGTGACTATATTCAATTTATTTTCACTTGGTAAGTTTTTTTTTTCAGTGTAGAGTATTTTTTTGTGAACTTTTATGTGGTTGATCAGTTTACAGCGATGGAATTGTCATAATTCATGTTTAAGATTTACTAGGCTTGACTCCTACTCCTCGCTAAGAGTTCTGCTGATAACGTTACTCCCAGCTTTTAAGACAAAATTTTTTTCACTCTTTAGTAGACTTTGAAGAAACTGGACCTGTTCTCTCTCCACTACAGGGCACACAGCCACCAGGCTTTAAAATATACCACACCATCACCATGTGTTGCCAGCGTACCCACCAATAAAGCTCCCAGCAGTTAGAAGTTATAGTGGAAAATAGCAGAAGACATTTATAGAAGCAACAAAAATACATAATTATGGTGCATTAGTGTTACGTAATCCAGTGATTTACAGATTAGCTTGATGGAGTAGAAGGAGATTCAGTGGTTCTTCAGAGATCAATATAAAATACACCGTCAACATGACTTTTCCCTTTTTTTTGCTATTTTAATTGCTAAAAAAGTCCAAATATAAGAAGATTTTAACTTCGCAGCTCACAAAAACCTGCTCATAGAGATGTAGCTATGAGACAGGCAGTTGAACTTCAACAGAAAGTCAAAGAAAATGCAAACTATAGAACGTTCTGTAAACCTGAAAGTTTATTTTGAGTTGTCACACTCTACAAAATGAAGAGAGCTAACCTGCCTGGAAACCAGAAAAGACAGAGAAAACATGAAGAAGAGGAAAAGAGCAATCAGAACTGCAGCTAAGTGGAGAAGATAATCTAATAACAAAATCATTAAAGATGCTAACTGGAGGCTAAGCCTCATTTTGGCTAGCAAACAGCTAGCTAAGAAATGGCGCTCAGATCAGTTAATGGTCATTATTTAGCTAGCTTTCTTGGTAGAATTTGTCATTTTGCTCAAATTATCTTGATAAAGCCCTGCATATACAGTGTATATAAAAAGTTAAAAACACTTTACCAAAGGTGTTTTCTTGTAGCAATGTACGGTGGTTCATCTAATTGGGAAGCTTGATTTAGAGCTACATTTAGCACACATAACAGCTTTTGTATACTCTATTGAGGATTTTGTGGATTTCTGATTCTTTATAAAAACATCTCATTGTTGGGATTCGAAGAGGACAATGACAAATGTGTAGTGACCAGAGAAACAACTCTTTCAGCATTTCAGTAACAAGTGTATGCCCAAGCAAATAATCTCGCCTGTACACTGTAGAGTTGTACCTAAGAGCTGCTGCTGTAATCATCAGCACTGTCCTGTGTTCATCTCAGGACTCTTATTCACAATGAAGTCTCTTCCTCATGTCGTCTCGGGGAGTTTTTCCTCGTAGTGTTGCCTCAATGTTCAATAGTGATGTAAATCTTTACAAATCATTGCATCTGGAATTCTATAAAGCTGTTTCATGATAATGCGTATTGCTAAAGGTTTGAGATAAAGGTAACCAGGAGTATTTACAATATGGTTTCCCAAGAATTCCACATGAACAGCCACTCATTTGGTATTTTCATATAATTAGACGTCGACAGCTCAAAGTTTTGCAATATGGCGGAACCCATGAAAGACCCACGGTTTGCAGTCAATTCATCAACTTCTATTTTAACACACTTTTCAATTCACACTCAAGTAAAATGGAAAGCTTAGGGTTAGGGTTAGCCATCTCTATTTTTTTTTCACCTGCTCGCAGAAGAGAAGTGTACACTCCACAGAGAGCAGGTTCCCAACCCTGGACCTGGAGAACCCCCTGTTCTGCAAGTAGAGTTGTTAATTAGCTGATTAATTAAGTCAGGTGTGTTGGGAGATCCTTAATTAAAAAGGATCTCCATTTTACCAGGGCTGGGAACTTGTGCCATTCATTTTAAATCTGAATCCACCACCGATCCACGAGCTTCCATGACTCCACACCTGAATCCATTCCTGACATTATATCACTCTCAGTCGCCTGATTACTGACTGCACCTGTTTCCTGTTTACTCACAATCAGCTCCACCTACTTAAAGCACTTCACTCACTTCACTTCCATCCTCCATTCTTTGCAAGGTTTTGCCATTTTCCTCCCATGCAGTTCCGATTGGTGTTTTGTCTGTTGTTATTCCTGGTTTGAATTTTGACATTCCCAGTGTTTTTTGTTTGTTTGTTTATTTGTTTTTCAGAATTCCACTGTCACTATGTCCTTAACTTGTCATTATATAAGGAATAAAACACACTGGGACATGCTATTATAGGAAAATAATCGAAAGACTGGGTTGCACAATGAAGTAGAGTTACTGTTACCGCCTCAAAGTGTTGTGTGTGTGTGTGTAATATATATATATATATATATATATATATATATATATTATATATATATAATTATTATTATTTTTTTTAAAATTATTAAATGACATAAGTTTTATCCATTTATAGTTACATCTAATGTTGTGGAACAAACATTACAGCAGCTACAGCAGTCCCTTATTAACTTTTTGTAAACTTAAACTTACAGCTTTACCTCTGACTCTGACAAAGCACTGACACTGGAGACTCCTTCCATCAGTGTTAAATAAACATGTCCTCACGTAAAACTTTATGTGGAACATCCACTATACACGTTCCTGTGTGATCCTTCTATTACTATAGAAACAATGATGTATTAGAACAAGCACATTAAACCACATAAACCTGAGATTTGAATCCTAAAGCAATCAGAGCTCCTGAAAATTAAGCACCGCCTTCTGACCAATCAGAGTCGAGAACACAACAGTGCTTGGTGTAAAGAAAAACGAATAGCTATGAGTCATTATCTAGCTTTCATACTGGAGGTCCATATTTTCAGTTGCCAACTGTATTGCGTGTGTCGCCTTCCCACACGCACGTGCACACTCACACACTCACACACATGCTTTTATTACCCATAATGTGGAAAGGAAGCACTCACCCCAAACACAGATTCTCAGTTGGTATAAACACAAGTCATTCCCGCAAACTGAAATAAATGGCCCAGACACGAAATCACTGATTTACACACACTCACACATACACACGCACACACACAGCTTATCGCAGCTCTCTCCACTGAGCTGAAGACAAAGCAAATCACAAACTGGTGTTTTTACAGCAAATTATATTATAATTACTTGTATGTTTGATTAAACATTAGTTTGGTCTATTTAAAAGTCTAAAATTTGTCTTTTTTTTCCAGGAGTAGATTAAGATACAGTTGTGGAGGTAGGTGGGAATGAAGTTTTTAAAGGTGCGTTAGGTAAGATTTCTCAAAATTTGTCAAGATTAGTTCTCTTTTCGTTAAGTAGGTGGAGCTGAATAAGATTCAATTTTTTTTTTAACTCTTTCAGCCCACCCATCCCACCCCCACCCCGGCTCCGCCCACTGCCACTTTTCCCACCCCCACCCCGGCTCCGCCCACTGCCACTTTTCCCACCCATGAGCACAAAGTGGTGCTTCAGCTAGAGTTATCATTAGCAAGGATTGTCATAACATCACTTTCAAGCGCACTATGGAACACAATAAACACGCAAAATCTGGCTCATAATGATTTACGAGAATGGTCACAAGTGCAGGCGCTGTCCTTTTTTCTTCCTAATAAGCGGTGTTAGCATGATAGCAGGGTGAGGAGTGTGAGGTCGTGTCTGTAAAATGACTGACGGGATGGCCATGTAAAGACAAACGTGTATTCCGGACCTTACTGCAGTTTTCCCAAAGGGGTTTTCTCAGCTACGTAATACTTTTCTCCTGAGGTCATGACTTAAACCATATTTTTTTATCATGTTCTACATATTTTTTTTCCAGCTTTTTTGTATTATTAGTAAAAAAAAAAATTGACTATTGCGCCTTTAAATGCAATTCTTTTTGGTTGAAAAATGCTAGAGCTTTACATTTGATTGTTGTGCAAAATTTCATCATGTGAAAGCTTTTCCTAGACAGACACTGTTATTTTTCTTGCAGTGTACACAGGTAATGTAAACGTCTTCACAGTTTTTTTCTTTGTTATGTAGTTTGTATTCCAGCTTCAGGCTACAATTAGAGATGTGTAAAGATGTAGTGATTACACATGAGACACACAGCATACAGCCACAGATTCCAACACCTTTTAATGACTTATTTGTCATCAAAAGTCCAACCTCTACATCCTGGTGATCTGACGTCAATGTTTACAAGCCATAAAACTAATGCACCACTTAAACCGTTGTGTATGTAATTGGCATCAAACACAGCAGCAGCGTTACTCAACTAAAATCCCTAATTACGCCTTTAATCCTGCGCTCGCCTCTGAAAGACATGTAAAGTGAAAAGAATTTGAGAGATCGGTGTGATGGGTGACTCTTCATTGTTCACGTTTGAACTCCCTTCACAGCTTTTTCCTTGATTACTTGCCAAACGTCAAGGCTTCACCATCATTCGTGATTGTTTTCAGTGGTGTAATACTGTATCTGAAGATTACACAGATTCAAAGGCAAACAATTAAGGCTTAGACAAAGCCTTACACAAAAGCCGCAGCCAAAAACCCGCTCCAGCAGTGTCTATCGCCGACCCAGAATCCTTTGCTCTATTACCAGGTATGTCTATGCACCATGCCATGGAAACCAACAAGCCAGACAGCAACAACAACTAGAACTAGAACAGAACAGACGCATACGTATAGACCACGCTGTTTCCGTGACTCTGCTGCGATTTTTAATTAGAACTTTGGCAGCTCTGTTCTCTTGCACGCTAAATTTACGGATCTGTTTGTGCAAGCACGCAAAGCCCCACCACATTTTTCCTATCTGTCTTTCAGCACGTCACTCACCAGCCAATCAACTCAGCGCATTTCACAGCAAAATGGGTTCCACGAGTGCGTCGGTTACATTAGCGTGAGACGACAAGGATTAAATTTAGCTCTCGTAAATCAGATTTGTCAGGACAACAGTGATAGATTATCAGGTCTGAAAACCAAAACAGAGGTTCTGCTGAACAAGAAAAGCAGCCCAGACGATAATCATGTTTGCCCCAAAGCCTACTGTACTCAGATCATTTATAGATCACAGAAGATACACAGACTTTCTGTGTGTTAACTGTAATGTAAATGAAGAAATTGCAGACATGTTGTATTACGTCTTTAAGTACTTGCTGCAATTTTTTCCACCACATAAAATGGAGAAATGGTTTCTGCTACATAATTAGTAGCTAAATTCATTCATTCATTCATTCAGTATGCGTTTTATCCTTTCCAGAGACGTGGTGGATCCGGAGTCTATCCCAGGAACACTGGACATAAGGCCGAATACACCCCGGAATTGCAGACATGCGTTTGCATGCTGATTCACACCCAGCGGCAGTTTAGAGAGCCAATCCATCTACTGGTTGTAGATGTTTTTGGAAGGTTGGAAGAAACCAGAGAAGCCAGAACATATGAAACCACGCAAAGACTGTAACCCGAGCTCAGGATCAGCTCTCAGGACGCTAGAGATGTAAGGCAGCATCAAGTATTTAGGCCACCAGTGGATACATTTGCTAATGTGCTGAAATTACCAAAGAAGGTAACATGCAATAAGGCACTCCTGAGAAATTAATATTAAATATATTACATAATGTTTAACATTTGAGCAAGATGACCCCAACTATGAGACAGTGAAAACTTTGCAGTGGTGCTGGGACTTTACCTGAGACCTTTTGGCCCCTAAGGGTCGCCATCAACATGGCTCCAACCCACTCATGCAGGGAAGAGTGAGTGCCAGCCATGACACATTGCCATAATTCAGGCTGCTGCTAGGGATGAGACTTCATTAGAAAGGCTGTGACCTACAAATAGCACCCCTGCCCGCAATAAATTCCCAAAATGGCGCCTGCCAAGCAAGCCTCTCTTACTCCTTTCATTAAAATAGTTAACACTCAATCAAGCAAGACAACCTACTCCCACAAGCGCACAAAATTTGGAACCAGAGCAATTTAAGTGGCATGTCCTCTTTAAAACATGATGAATTATTTTCTGGTCATTAATAATCCCCATCATTTCCTACTCCCTCTGATTTTTTTTTGTTTTCTGGAGGATTTGCCAGAGATTTCCATGGCCAATAGGCCCCTTGGGAGACCACAGTGTCAGTCTGAGCTGTGCAACGCACCAAATATTTAGCATAATAGCTAGTTACTGTGCTATCAGTGTCAGGAGAAGCTGTCAGCCCAGGCCCTCTGGCTAATTAAAAAGGTTGAGGGCTTAGTATTAGTTTCCACACAATGTGGGCACTTTGCCGGGGATTTGGGGGGTGGGAGCACAGGATCATCACGTCCCTTTAAATCACTCCTCATCATCACCAGAAATGCTGATACACAGAGGAAATGCTGACTAAAACATTCATAGAGTAGAAAGAGAGACAAATTAATGCTAAACCTCATCAGTTATGACAAGCCCTTGCTTATGCCTTTTATCAGAGACGTTTCTGGGATACATGATGACACCTTCAATCAGGTTATATATGAAATTAAATATATTCCATGTAGATGTCATCACAAAACTCCCTGGTATTGAAAAGAGCTTTCTAATGTTCACTCCCTCACTAATTTTACACAATTTCCCAAAGCTTCTCACTCCAGAGCTTCTTCCAGAAATTGGCTCCATGGACCACATCTTCTCAGCACTCCTCGTGCAGGCCTCAGGTCCAAAAAAAAACATAAAACACCTTAGTCAAGGTATTCTGCAATTGTGTTTGGAGCAGGACTAGACTAAGAACATCTGCTTCATGATATGTGTGTGCCAAATAAGGAATAAAACACTTGGGCATGTGCTGTTATAGGAAAATAATCCACAATTGGTGTTGGTGTGACGTGACCTGATGCGAAGTGGAGATACTTTCACCACCATGAGTTTGATCATTTCTGCCCATTTATACCACCACAATTTTCCAATGAGTATGTTTTCTTTTTTTAATGTACAACATGTCATACTTTTTATCCATTTATAGTTACATTTAACGTTGTGGACCATTCATGAACCAAGTTACTTCCTGTTATCACAGCTAGAAACAGTCGTTTCCTCATCAGCCTCTTTTTTATTCTCTATTTTTGAAGTTAATTAGACCAAAAAAAGCAGTATGTTATGCTGTAAAGAAGCTTCAAAGCGTAAACTCTTCTGTCCTGAAGTCTTTCCTGTGTCAGAAATCTGACTGTAACAAGGCACTGACACTGGAGACTCCTTCCAAAATGTTATAAACGTTTCTATATCAATGATTTGTTTATATGGTGGGTCTGCTGTGCAAGTGCCTGTGTAAGTTGTTACTATAGAAACAATAATGTAAATAGTATAAACCTACTGTCAGAGCTGCTGTTATAGAAAATTAATCAACACCTTCTGACCAATCAGAATGCAGAATTCAGTAGTATAAAGACCTTTATCATCTATGTGTCACTTTTTTTTCCCCAGATTTAGATTTGTCAGTGTGGCGCTTAGAAGCAAGATTTACTTGGCAAATACAAATGCTGCAGTACTATACCCACACACACACACACACACACATACACACACATACATATGCACTCTTACCTGGATTTCGTCTCCTCCCAATGAGGAACGTCACACTGACCACTTCCTCCACAACTCCTTTCGTCTCCTCCATCTACTGTATGTCTGTCCCTCTCTGTGGTGTAGTATCGTCTATCAGACTGCTGAAATGATGAGAATGAAACAGGCTGCAATGAAATCAAGCATGGAATAAAAGCCACTTGTGTTGACCAGATGCCCCTGTTGCCATTCTGAACCGCAGATCAGAAGTGCAGAAGCTCACTGCTGCCATCTGTCTGTGAGCAGACAAACTACATGCACTCAAAAACAAGAATTTGATAACCATATTCAATAAGAATTCATACTAGCTACTGAAATTAGTTTTCATTATACACCAGATTTACAGTAATGTAAGTTCTAAGTAATCTTAATTAGCAAAAAAAAAAATTGCATAACTTCCATAACACCTATTTTCACATTACAGCATCATAAATTAACATTATGTGAATCTGATTCTGGTTTTAATGGGGAAAAAATCCACTTGCACATTGATCTTTATAATTAACATCTGATCTTCAACACCATCCAATATTTACTGTGTAATGAAAGTTGACCTTCTTTAGTTTAAACATATTGCTTCAGCCCTTGCTTCACCTAAAGAGAGTGATGCAGCGACACTTTAGTCTTTTATCTGTCCAGCTTCCTCACCTCCTCATCTGTACACTCAGCTCAAACAGTTCAGCTCCCAAATCTTCAACTTTCTTCAGTGCTAATACTTCTGTCAACACCATCACGCTCATCATCTCGTAGAGTGCTAAGTAGCCAAGCCGAAGCTGTGCTGTAGCTCAGTGCACCGGTGTCATATAGCTGCATTGCTGGAACTTTGAGTCCGGCATTTGCATCAATGTCTCCACTACTTCTACGCTGGATTTCTCATTAATACGACTTTAAATGTCACTGGAAAATGGTGAGTTAGAAAAGAAGCCCTTGCTCTTTCATTATGAGGAGCTAACAGAGAAATGTGTTTGAGATTGTTGATATTTTTCTGCTATTAAACACCATTGTAACTGTGCTAGCAATACACAATCGCTAACATCTCACAGGAACAAAAAATTTTTTTTAAAAATACCACACCACCATCAAAAATATAAACATATTTTAACATGTTTCAGGGTGGAGTTGTTGCTCAGTATATATCACTGGCCAATGAAGTAACAATATAAGCAATTTAGGGCTGCATGTTATTAGGGGTCCAAGCATTAAAAACCAGAAATAAATATTAGAAGTAAAAAACAGAAATAACTATTTCCCAGGAATGGTAGATCCAATCTAAATGAAATTTGCCATACTGCATCTTTGTCCTAGTTCATCAATGTATTTCTAATGAGAAATAGATTACTTAAACAATCAGCTTTCAATAGGCATTTAACAGGGTTACAATTGAACCGCCATAATGAAACTTTAACAATATGTTCATGTGCGGTCTGTTTAGTTTTTGATACCACTTGAAAAGAACTGGGCACTGAGGACATGATTTTCGAGAGGTGCTTGGACCCCTCAGATCATCACTGCGCAGATGAGCCCTTTACCATGTATTTCTTGTGTTCTGTGAGCACTTGGACCATCTTAGAGATTCTAGATGAGTTTTCAATGAGTGTTTTAATAAACACTAGCAAATAATTATTTAAAAGAACAATAGTTTTGGTCAGATTGATGTAGGCCAGTGTTTAAGTGTGGGTTCAGACATCTGTTTCGATATATTGGAAGGCATTACAATCACAAGATGTAGCATATTGACACTGTATCTTATTTGGAAATGAGACTATGCAGTAAAGTCATGTTGCTAATGAACACAGCAGGAGATGGAATACAGAACTGAGTGCAGGTGGAGTTTCAGTTTCACTGTACCATATGTTGTTTTTCCATCTTTCCATAGCTTTGCAATATTCGGAGAATTTCTTTAGAAAAAGTCACTTTTGTGTCGCAATACACATTAAAATTATATAGATCAATTGTATTGGACCATCACCAGTGTTCTGAATACATTTTTGTGGGTTTTTTTCTATCTTTTTCTGGAATCTATCATGCCAGGAGAGTTATATTCGTAAAACAAAGCTAAAACAGATTCTCATTTTTAGCTGTGTTTATCCCTTTTAAGTCCATGTTAAAAGTAGCTGTCTACTTCACCAATACAGGGAGGATTAAAAAGCTTTTTCTCATACACACATACACACACACATTCCAGTTAATCATGGTTAGTTCCTAAACAGAACAAAAATGACCTCCTGAATCATTATTTTTTTCAAGGGCGTCTAATGAGCCTGCACACAAAATTTTAATTTACGCACTAATTGACTCTATGAATCACCACTGAGTTAAATTACATTCTCACTTAATAACTTCCAGAGAGTCACACACAGACTTTCATATGTTTCCCAGCACAATTGCACTGTTGCCTTTTTTCCTGCACTTTGAAGCAAAAGAGTGAATGAATGATATTTGAACACTGATTCGTGTAAGCTGACTCACTGGACAAAAACCTGGATAACATGAAATACTGAATCATTTTGCTATCTAGTTTCTTCTGAATCTGTATCCTCTGAACTCTAACTCACTGAAGGATTTCCTGAAATTGCCGTTCTGCAGCATTTCACTCTTGAAATCGCCAGACAGGAAACATATAAAGCACTAACGTAAATAGCAATCAGATCGAGAGTAAACCAATCAAGGGCTTCGTCCTCGTGTGCACAGCAGACGATTAGCGGGTGGATTTCCTTCCAAGCCGTTTGTGGCGAATCAAGGCAATTCACGCAGCGCGCTACGGACAATTAGCAGCTTGTTTTACTTAAATTAACTCCAAAACCCATTCTGGAAGTACATACTGTCAACAAGCTGGAAAGCTCCACCGCTCTCCCTCAGGTGCATTTAAGGCTTGCTTACATTGGTTTTAGCCATTATTTGGTGAAAGGCTCTGTATGTGTACTAGCAAATCATCTAAGTGTGTCAGTCAAAACAGTTGCTTCAAATCAGACTATGTGGTCCAAATCATGAAGCTCTTGAACACAGCAGGAGATGGAATACAGATGACTGACTACTGCTCGAGTCTCAGTTTCAGTTTTACTTCAGAAAACTGGAAAAATGGAGCACATGCAGTACTTCCTTTCCCTGTTATCAGGAAAAATCAATCTTATATCATGATACAAGCTAACCGTATTGGATATTGAATGCTAATAAATGGGATGTTTCAGGCAATTGATCTCAGATTTACAAATTTGTAATCATTTGCATGACTCAAGTGGTATAAAAATGATAAAGTTATGGTTACCGTTAGGGGCAGGGTTAGCATTCGTACATTTTTGTATGATTTTTCAATGAAATCCTGCCATGCTCGATCAAATATCTTACGAGATTCAGTTTCTTGGCTGATGAGATTAAATTCTCCTCTAATATGTCCTGGTACATCACTCCATTCATGGTTCAGAGAAGCAGCCCCATATCGTGATGCTCCCACCCCCATGCTTCATTTTGGGCATGGTGTTTTTGGTATCATCTTTCTCCAAACATGATGAGCTAAGTTATTGCCAAAGAGCACTATTTTTGTTTTGTCTGTCCATATATTGTATATGGTGTATATCATACTATATATATACCAGTATATTGCTCCAAAAGAGTTCTGATTTGTTCTAAATGCTTTTAGATGCACTGTGCTTCATTTCCAGCAGAGGAGTTTAGCATGAGGCATAGCGACAGAGATGATTGTAGTGTACTTCAATCTGCTTACTGTTCTCTGTGTAAGTGTTGTTCCTGCTGCTTTCAGGTCATCCTGCAACTCTTTTCGAGTGACTGCTTGCTTCTTTCTTACCTTCCTTATCATTAGCCTGAGAGCACCTTGCGAAATCTTGCGTGGCGCACCGTTCCAGGTACGATTTCATGTGGTTTCATGAACTTTCTCCCTGCGTATTATTGAACCAATCATACTGAGAGGATTGTGTAAGGTCTTTGCTATGGCTGTGTAGTCTCTTCCATTCGAGCCTTGTTTAGTGTTGTCCCTGAGAACTTTAGGAAGCTCCTTCACCTTCAGTATGATTGCTACCTGTTGCGTGAACTTTTCCAAACCAATGGCAACATCTTTTATAATGATACCAGGTGTAATTCACCTTAAGAACATTTTTGAAGCATTTATATTTGTAACTTGATTTATTTTTCTTATCTAATCTTGCATATCTAACCCTACATATCTTTGTTTATGCTTATGAATATGTACTTTTTTGTTCATATTTATAAGTAGAAAATCAAAAGACATTATGTGTGTAAATTTAAAGTGAATATATGCACTGGAAGTATATTAAATAACAAAAAACATGTATCTGAATACTCATTTCCCCTCACTGTATATAAGGTATGTATGGTAGGCTGCATATGATAGAAAAGGTCAAAATTAGCGCTCATTTTTGCAGACTCTCAAAGAAAAAATTGTCAGAGATTTCATTCCAGTGTGTGGAAGTTATATGAAGGAATGACAGTAAAACTGAATTCATGATGATAACTCTGAGAAACCCGAGTGGTTGCTTTACTTGATGGCTAAGCTAAATGTGACATGAGAACTATTTTGGCATCTGTAGACAAACTGTGGTCAACAATTTCTAACAGAACTTAGATACACACACCTGCACAATCATAATCCCAACCTCATCTCCAGGCCTAGAATGTACCTGCAAAATAAACATGTTCTTTCTCTCTTTCGCTCTTATACACTCCAGAGCCCATTTTCCTCGTGTCTGATTATTCATGCATTCAGCGCAGGCCCATGCTGAGTAAACAGAAAAAGCAGTCCACGGCTCTGCTCTTATAGAGAGCGTACGGTTTCACTCTTGGGAACAGCCGCCAGCCCGCACAGCTGTTTCCTACTAAAATTACACCAAAATTCAATTCAACAACCTAATGTTTCAGACAACCAAATTGCTCAGAGGCTTACCCTCCCTTAGCGAAGAATGAAACTTTCCACAAAAACTGGTGGATATGCCCAGAGCAGATGAGGCGACTGCTAACATACCCTGTGTGTGTTTGTGTGTGTGTGTGTGTGTGTTTCCATTCTTGCTTTGTTTTCACATTTCCTATTATGCTTATTGGAGCACTCATCACTGGAGGGATATTAAAGGCCAGCACCAGTTTTATTGGATGCAAACCAAACAACAAACACATTTAAGTCTGTATGAACTGCTGACACATTTTATATGTAGTCAGTCACATTTAACTAACCCAGTACACAACACAGAATGTGCTGGCAGCCCATTCAGGGTCTATTCCAGCCTTAGTCCAAGTATTCCTGGGACAGGATCCAGGACCACAGCAACTCTGACCAGGATGAAGCATTTACTGAAAGTGATTACAACAGCACAGCACAACATAACACTCTTTCTGAATCTTTTTTGAATTATTTGGATTTTGGACAATGGTTTTAGAGCTGATTTTATATCTTCAAGCTCCCCCTTTCCTGGGCTTCAACCTCTACTGTTATTGGTCAAGAAATTTGGGTAAATACATGGAAAAGCAATAATCGCTGAGAAAAACATAGATGTTTTGCAAGTTACAGCTTCCTTCCTTTCAATTTTACAGCTTTCTCCAGTGTTACTGCCACCTGCTGAGCTGGAGCTTCAGTACAATCCTATTTACAGTAAAAAGCACTATCCATTTATTATGTCCAGTCTCTCTTAAATATCCTGTGAAATATTTCCAATTCCTGCCTCTAATTTCCATGACTCTCCAAAGGACATACCAAAGGAAACCACTAAAACATCTGGAGATGAATGTTAATTACTGGACTATGTGAATATGCTGACTCAAAGCATGGCTACTTAATGAACCAGAGGATCATGTTTATGTATAAGAGTTAAATTTGCTAGCTGGCCTTTTACATTCCTCTGAAACACACACATTCTGATGCCATTGCAGAGATGACTGTAAGTCAGGGTTGCCATGTCCAAAGTCCTCTCTCAAAACTGGGTTTTGAGGTTTTAAGGATTTCTGTCTGGTGGTTGAGGGTGGGGCATTTTGTATATATAAATTCTATTAAGCCAGATTATTAATATGGTGAAGTTTTCTGTTTAGGAGATGTTCATTTAATATTAAAGTAATATAATAGTAAGGTAATAATAAGGAGTCTCCAGTGTCAGCACTTTGTAACAGACAGTAGGTTTTCCAACACGGGAAAAGCTTCATGACAGGCTTTGTCTTATTAACAAGAGCTTTAAGAATAAAACACCTCGGGATATGTTGTTATTGGAACATAACAAGGATACAACTTCCTGTTGTATCCCCACCACCTTGTCATTGATTATTTTTCTGTATGTGTGGTAAAGTTCATTATGACCTTGTTATGAACTTATTTCATTCATAAGTTATTTTGGGACATGGTTTTATAAGACATTGATCAACTCCACTTCATCACACCAGCCACTTCTTAATTATTTTTCTAGAACCGCACAACACTGAGTGTTTTTTTTCCCTTTCGTATTGTATATTTTTATGTTTTAAATCACTATAATATATTTGGCTGCTGCAGCCCTGGTATTGAAGATAAATAAAGGGTTTATGTGGATCAGATTTTCAGAACTGGACTGCTTTACTGACCAGTGGGGAAGGTTTTTGGACTAGTTTTGAATGTCCATTATGCTGGTTTTACAGCTCAGACCAGGCAATCTGGGTTTTAGTAGATGACTAACCCTTACATCTTGGTCTGAAAGCATTACTGTCTCTTCAACCAGAAGTTCCCAAATGTTTTGCAGCCAGGAGCCTCTTTAACTATAAAATAAATTCCACAGACCCCCTGAGCACAGATTTATTTTATGAACATAATCCAACTATTCATATAGTAGGCTCATTAATTATATGTGCACAACAATATTCTAGCTATTTACTGGAGCCATGGAGCGTTTTATTCCTGAACTTTCCACAGAACACATTAGGTCCAAGTTGACGTTATTTATAGACCTGCTTGCTTTTGAGTTGTTGAGGTTTGGATTAAACTCATTCAATTCCAGTCAAACAGGCTGAACTCAATAATAAATATAACTTAATATAGCTGCAAGGGGCGATCTGCGGGGTCCAGGCACTTTTTTTGCAAGTAATGCCCCCAATGACAGTTCATGCAAAGTTGCATAGAACACTAAAGAGACCACAGATGAGCTTAATGGTCCAAACTGAAAATTGGTTTGGAATTAGCCAAGGAATCGGTAGATAAAGATTGTCTCTAGGCATCTGGGGTCTCAAGATATGGGCTAAAAGGTAAAATGATGCACTACAGCACCACCGTCAGTGTGATTAGGTTCGTCTTGCTGAGTAGTGGGAAGGCGTACTATAAATGGACCAAGGTTCACATCTCTCCAACTGACCATGTGGTCTGCATGATTTGTTTCAGCACCATGTGCTTGGACCCCTAATAATAATGGGTTGAGATTTCAACCCCTCTACCAAAATAAAACCTGTTTTTCATTGACTCACTTTGCAAACCAGTCTTAGACAACACCTTCTTGTTGTCTGTGGATGAATGAACTGCTGTTACATATTTAAACTGCAATGAACTGATGGAAAAGGCTGTCATCACCAGCAGCAGCGATGAACAAACAGGATTACTTGCCATGGAAATACCTACATATAGGAGAGAGAGGGAGAGGGAGAGAGAGGGGGGAGACAGACAAAGAGAGAAGGACAGTGAGACGGGAGAAACTAGGAAAACAACCAATTCTTTTCAGCTGGTGTCCTAAATGAAGTTGCTATATTTAGCTACCAGACAGGAGAATCTGGCAGACAGATGATACTGAGCATCTGCTGTCAGTTACTTGATGGATTTGCTCCTCATTCATAAGCCGGCAAATATTTCCAACCCTACTGATGGGAAAACGAGTCTTTTATGAAACCACAGTGCATGTCTGAGTACGCTGAGTGTTTTATATGGGCGTGATTTTTGCAATTATAAGGCTTGCAGTCTTAAGACACATGGCTAGACAGCCAGGGAAACAAATGGTGAGAGGGCTCTTTGATAGTTAACATATAAAGCAGGATGACTCTTTTGCAATAATCGGGAAGTCATGTGAGGTGACGGGAATGTTTTTGAATTATTCAGATCTGGCTGGTGGTCCAGTTCCTAACACCTTCTCACAGCTTCACTATTTTACATAGGGATGAATTCATGACTTCTGATAGATAACAGCTGTTTTATTAAATGAAAGCAAGCCTGACTGGCTTCTGTGTGTTTAGGAGCTTTTGATGTGGCATGTAGGATGTCTGCTAGCTGACTTACCCTGACTTACCACCATGGACCATGGTTTTCAAACCAATTTTAACACTATTTCAGATACACTATGCTCATATATGAATTAGAACAATCATGCTAATCAATTTGAGGATTTCTTTGGGCACCTAGCTTGGTGGACAATCACTGTAGGTCACAAATGAAGATGCTCGAATTTAAGGCAATCTGAGTACTGTTATCATAGTCAGCAGGTAGGCAACCACAAACTAAAGTTATTCATAATAAAAGAAAAAAAAAAAACAGACATGAGTCGAATCATGATAATATGAATATTCATGAGAATGATAAGACTTCGCGATGAAACATAGAAATAGCTGGGTAAAAATAGACAAACTAATTAATGGTTAACAGCAAACAGGTGAACACATTCGATAACAGACCAATTACTGGACAGGGGTGGAGACAGGCCCAAAACCAAAACAAAGGCCTATGTCACATGAAACTCACATGGAGAATGAATGATAAGTGGAAGCACTGGTCACCACACTCAGAACTGTACTGCATCCTAAAAGGAGGGATTCATTTTTCTTTTTTTATCAAAACTTTTTTTATTATTTTTACACACATTAATTAAGACCAATAAAGGGGAGCAACAGACACTTAAGACATTACAGGGGGAATGCAGAGACAGCAAGGGGTCACAAGTAAAAGTTTAACTTTAAACATAAATGTGAGGCAGAAAATTATTTTGTCTATACATGCTATACATTAAATCAATGAGTGAGATAGCTTCTGAGTGAAACAACAGTCTAAGTGTTCTCAGCATTATGATTTTGAATCAAACCAGAAGTCTGTGAGCTCATGTATGCAGATGAGAGGTGTCAGTTCTCTCCTCTGAGTGAGATCAGCTGCTCTGTGGTTCATGAGCAGCAGTTTGACAAGATGTGTGACTTCACAAGTTTTAGAGGAAGCACCTGTTAGCTTTCACCTTCCCTGGTTAGCAGCTAACAATGACTTAAACTGGGTAAAAAAAAAGGTAGTTTTCTGTTGATTCAGAACATGTTTGATTGCAGAGGAACCAAAAAAGCAACAAAAAAATATCAAACAATATGCAGAATTTGAGGATTTGAACTCTGTATGGCTCCATTAATCTGCATTGTCTACACTGTCTGTACACATAAAAAACTCCATTTCCCAGCCTCCTCTGCTACAAGAATTAGCTCCTGATCCTGTTACGTTGCTTTCATGCCCCAGATGCCTAATCACTCACACACACACACACACACACACACACACACACACACACACACACCTGCTTCAAATCACTGGTTCTCTATAAATACACACTTCAAATCTCCCTGTAAATGATCATCCCTATCTCATCATTTCATCACAAGTGACAGTACCAAGCCTTTATCTTTGAATTCTAGTTTTGTTTTCACCTTAATTCTTTAACTTATTGATTACACTTTGCCTAGTTGAATCCATATTAATTTGTTTGCCTCTATTTCAACTAACTGATGCATTGTTTTCGAGTCTGCATGCACATTTTTTTATTTATTCTGATTCAGTAAATGATTCAATAAGTAAAATCAATGAACTGATTCCTGATTCGTTTCATATCTACAGTACAAGCAACCTCTCTAAGTGCTGCTTTAGTCCAAACATAGAGTCTGTGTAAGTAAAAGTGAGGTGATATTACTGTAACACACATCCTGTGCGGCTGCTGCTCTGGCCTAGGACAGGAGTGATTTCACCAGGATGAGGCGTGGCTCCATAGGAAGCACTGTGGAGGGAAGATAACAGAGAAACAGATTTAAAAAAAAAAAAAAGTTATGTGTGAGTGTGTCAAAGTATGTGACGGGACCATGCCTCTCTTTCCTCTACACACTGTTGCATCCTGCCTATGTGGTGTGCTTTAATGGCTTTTAATGAGGTGCCATCCGACCCTATACTTCCTGCCCTCTCACTCACTATGAGATAGCCACACCATTCCCAGACATTAACTCCACCGTTTACTGTGTTTTATGGATTTAACTAAATATGAATACATTATTCAGAATGAACAGATGTGTTCTAAACAGATATAAATACAGTTGTGAATAGGAGGCATACTATTTCTATTTATTTATTTATTTATTTATTTATTTAAGAAAGCAATAAAAAATTGGTTGACACTAAAGGATATAAAAAAAAAGAGAAAGAAAAGGAAAGACCATGTTAATTAATGTAAACAATGCCTTTACAGCATCCGTTTGTTCATCCTTAGTAACTGCCTGGTCAGGGTCGTGGTGGTTTAAATGAAGCTACTAGTTTGTTTATATTTTTGGGAAATAGAACCAACTAAATTTGTTAGAAACTGTTGCAGGCAGGTACAAAAATAACAGTGCAAGCAGGAATTTAAAAAGTAGTCCTGGACACATCTCTAACTGAAATAAGTAAAAAAAAAAAAAAAAAAAAAAACCTTTCTGGTTTAAGCCACACCCACTTCTGGTTTAATAAGAAGGTTCAGATAAGAATATTTGGAACAAGAAATAGATACAGATTGTGTCACCTATTATGTGTATTCAGCAGTGTTAGTATGTGTTAGTAATGGCACCACTCTCTGTTTATGTTTAGTCTGTTGACAGGTGATAGAACCGCTCTCTCATCCGTTTTGACACTTGCTAATCTGCTAAAGAATGATAGATAAATAGCTTTGAAATCGGCCCTAGACTACAGACTTGAGGCACCCCGTGGAACTGTCAGCTATCCAAATCCAGGGTGTATTTTTTTTTCTGATTCCCTCAATGAGGAGTTGAGTGAAGGGGTTAGCAGAGTGTGAATGGTGAAACAATTCTTCAGTAATGTGTCATAGGAGTCCATATAGGAGTGCACAGAGCATGACTAATCCCAGGGGTGTGTAGAGAGGCTTAGCACGTTAGGCTTTAACCGTCAGAAAATGTCATTTATCTGTCACTGTTGTTCAGAGACATGATGGATGGACATGTCGCTATTTCCAGTGCTAATGTTTATAGATGTTTACAGTTGTGTCATGCTTCCTGAAAGAGTAAAAGAAGAGGGTTATGCACTGTCGGCTCTCATAAACAGTTCTCAGTGTGGAACAAATCCCTTTGCTGGGATCAGATCACAACAATCTGTCTTTCTCTCTCAGTGGTCTTGATTTACTCATCTGTCTACCAAGCAGGTGTTAATCCTACACTTTTGTCTTTACAAATACAACACTGAGGTGTTCTAACAGTTGAGATTTGAGTCATCTCAAAACCTCTCTGAATTTATGTTTATAAAATAACCTTGAAACAGCAAATCCAAAAAACTAGCTTGAATGATTCCTCGGACCAATCCTATGGTACGTGTGGTCTGGCATGTTTTAATTTCCCCCTCTTGCAACTTTAATTCCTATCTTCCTTTAGTTCTCATTTACTGGTTACTTCCAAAATGGAAGAATGTCTTTCATTTTATCCTGTCATATATGACCTCTCATTATACACCTCTCTATACACCTCTCATGTGTATAGAGACATTAGGAATGAAAATAAAGCTTGGAAGGAAGTAGCAAAGATTGTTGGTGCTTTGCTAATTGCTTTGTCAGCAAAGCTAGTAAGAAGCCTAGCACACAACAGGTTAATCAACCAACCAATTTCGAGTCAGATTAGTGCATTATTTAATTTGTGTTTAACTAGTTAGCTGTAGGCTACATATTTTGGCTACTACAGTTTCTCGTGAAAACAACAACAGCAGTGGCTAAACTCCCACAAGAAACAGCCAAAAAAATTCATAAAAAAACATCACATAAAGACAACTCTGTAGCAATATGAAGCTGATCCACTTAACAAAACTTCTCTTTTCTAAATTTCTATTTTTATTGCTCAAATCGTCCACATGGTAGCATGAAAATGTTGTCCAGTAGCTCCCTCAGCTAACTGCAGTGCTAATCAAACTACAGGTGCAGCTTTTGCCATTAGGGAAACGTTGCATCCGACTTCTACTGAATGCTACACCCGAGGGAGGATGGAGAGATCCCTGAGGAAAAGAAGGAGCTGATAGACTTCCTTCGCATACAATTGCTCACTTCTTCCCTTCTTCCTCTAAGTGGTGGTCTGAAATAGACCAATGTGTGGGAAGAGAAGGAAGGAAGAGGGAGAAGTGAACCACACAAGTGGCTAAACTGCACATCTTCAGGACAGGGTGTTTACACAAAGTCAAAGTTTTATAGTTCTGCTACAGTCAGAAGGATAACCGCAAGGCAGAGGATGGAGAATAAGATGCTAATGAACGTGGGTGGTCCTTCAGCATTTACTGTAATGTATTCTGCAAGGGTTACTCTAATTAACTCTAATTTGTGCCTTTTTGTATGTTTGCATCTTTATTTCTATGCATGGGTGTTTAAAATGAACTATATTTCCACCTCCACCCTTATATACAACCCTCGCTTGACAAACCACAGTGGTTAAAACTACTTCCTGCCCACAGTCCTGATTGGCTCATTGGGTTACTGGACTGTGGCTTGTACGGGAACTCAGAGACCCTGCACTGGTCACTGGTTTCACTATGTGTGTATGGTGTATGTGTGTCTGAGTGAGTGCTCAGCTCAGTGGGTTCGTGGTATGCTAAGTAAGGAATAAAACAGTTTTTTTTTTCAATGTGCTGTTGTAGGAAAATAATCAATGACCTGGTGGTGTGATGCAGAGTTATTGTTACCACCCAAACAATTATTTCCAATAACAGCATATCCTGAAGTTGTTTTCTTCGGTTTGCCAAAGAGTAGAATTATTTTTATTTATTAAAAATAAATGCGCCTTAGTTTTTAGCCATTTATAGTTATATTTAATCTTATGAAATAAATTAGTTCCTGTTATCACTTACATAATAGCAGCTATATCTTATATAGTCATTCTCACATCAGCCTTTTTTTTTCCCTCTTAAAGTTAATAAAACAAAATGCAGGTTGTCATGTTCCTGAGAAACCAGAAAGCTCCTCCGTCTTGAAGATGTCAGAAAACTTAAAAAAAAAAAGTTATAGCTTTATGTTTCACTGTTACACTGGAGACTCCTTCCATAAATATAAAATAAACGTTTCCCTACAGAAAAAACACATCAACATCTTAACAATTATGCAAAGATTTTTTTAACCATTTACGTGAAGCATCCACCACACTAGTCTGCTAAATTTGTTACTTTAGAAAGAATGACATAATAGAAAAAATGCATTAATATAAACCATAAATATCTATGATTTGCCTTGTAGCTGAAGGATTTATGTATTTTTATTTAACCTTTATTTAACCAGAGTAGTCGTGACATCGTGACAAAAATCTCTTTTATATGTGAGCCCTGGTTAAGAAAGTACCACAATAGGTACCACAAATGACATTAAGAGACTAGACATAACAAACATAACAAACATTGTCGGAATAACAATAACTGTCTAAGCTTCTCACCAATCAAAATTGAGATTTTAACAGCACTGCGCTATATAACAAGGGACAAGACATTTGCTGCATCTCAGTTCGCCTACTATCCGTCCTAAATAGTGTCTGAGATTAGAATTAATGTGTCCCAAATCGTAGTATATTGAAGTGAGTATCCCAAAGGTACCCGGATGGTCTACTCTTTTTGGTAGATTGTTGAAGTATGGATCAGTGGACACTTTTTCAGCTAATATTACCCACAACTCCTTGCACGAAGGAGGAGGAATTTTGTGATGGTTTGCTTCGCCGATTTCAAGGACGCATTTTAGAGAGGTGTAAATGAAATGTGGAAAAATAAATCAACAGTATGGTAGATTAAATTATATAGTATAAATTATATAAGGAATAATGAATGAAGAAAAGCTGAAATGCAATGAAGAGTTTGTTTACGGTGACGGTGTGCGTAACTAGGCAACAACGTTCTCTTCTGGTACTGATGTGTTAGTGTGTCCTGGTACTTGCATACTCTTTTGCTACCCACTCAAACGTATGTACTTTTTCTTCACAAAAAGAGTACATACTCTTAGTGCATAGTATAAGTACTGTAGGTGAACTGAGATGCAGGGATTCAGTATGGTTGCATAATTAGCTAGCTCAATCATCAATAGATGAGTGTGTGAAAGTTCCTTCACCATTCTGTCATTTGTCAAATAGCGGTGTCCGTGATTTAGCATAACTTGCGATAAACCAGCAGATGAATGTGCTGGAGCTCATCTGTAACGCCGGCTGATAAAGGAACAATGAGACACGGGTCAGCAACAGCCTCTTGCTCGCCTCTAGAGACCAAAGATTAGCCCTCCTGCTCTTCCCTTACAAAACACAAATGGGCCCTGGAGGAAGCTCTCATCAGTCTGCAATCTTTCACCTCTCGGCTTTCTAGCGCTCTCTCTCTCTCTCTCTCTCTCTCTCTCTCTCTCTCTCTCTCTCTCTGTCTCTCTGTCTCTCACTTCCTACATCAAAGGACAAAAGACAGGCCAGAGTGAGTGACTTACCACTTACACTTAACTAACATTAGGCTACTGTTGTACCTCTTTTTTTCCACCCCTTCTCCCGAAGTTCTCTGCACTTTCTCTCTCTTTTCCTTTGTTTATTTGGGCCTGTGCAGTGAACTCTAGGTCTGGTATGCTCAGCTTTACTGTGTGCCATGGCTCTGAGGGGAAACACACAGCATTTCTTCCCTTCTGGAAAGTGTTTTCAGCTTTATGTAGCGTATATTTGTTTGTACAGTAGATGGTGTTAGATGATCAGCATAGTAGATGGCTATTAAAAAAAAGCAGAAAAACTAACGTTAGATGTATTTTAAATAATCTAAAATGTGTGGAGAATGGAGGTGGATTCTGATCGTGTTGTTTGATGTTTGGATCAAACTCCATATGAGACTTTCTCAGTAATGATTCAGGAGGCATTATGAACCTGCATGCTAACCTAGCTAGTTAACTAGCTTAACCCCTATTCAGACTCGATTAGTTTTTACACAAAGAGGTGGGGTAATGTAATTATTACCTTCTATAGTACTATTCAGACACGATAGTCTTTCCAAACAAATGTCTGTTAAGTAATCTTGCTGGACAGTGTTTCTAGTAATTATGATCGATTTACACAGGATAAGTGATATCTGTATAAATCAGAGTAATAGCTACAGTGTACACATGGTCATCACACCTCCAGTGCATCCATGCGTACTACATTTCAGTACAAATTACCTGTATTGTAGGGGGTGTGGCCACACGGGTTGCGCTTGATTATTAGTAGGTCACATGACCATATGTAGTATGTAGTCTATATCTGTGCTAGGAGCTAAAACCACCAAAAGTCCTTTTAAACGTTGCTTATAATGTATTGTTCTGCGATTTAACTCACCCAAATGCTTGGTATCGGTTTGGTTTTGGTGGGAGATGATGGAAAAGATCGAGGGCTTCCTGGAGTGTGTTTATACTGAAGAATAGGTACACTACCTCTTTCTCCACAGTATACAAATCTTCACCAACATAACAATTCAATTCAACTCAACTCAATTTTATCTGTATAGCACTTGTAACAATGGACATTGTCCCAAAGCAGCTTTACAGAAATATATAAATTCCGGATGTAAATTTTAAATTTATGGATTTCTCCCTAATGAGCAAGCCAGAGGCAACTCATCGAGAAGAACCAGACTCAAAAGGAAGCCCATCCTCATCTGGGTGACACCGGATAGTGCGATTATAATCATTTCTCTTCTATAACTGTATACTATAGCATCGAAAAGTGCTAATTGCGTTAAAAGGAACTTATGAGCTTATGAGCATCAGAGTCATTTCTGAATTCATTATAGTTTTCACTTGAAGTCTATTGTTTTGAACTGGAGTTATTAACTGTTCAGTAATGGAGACTTGAGTGCAAAGTGTTCTGAGCAATTGCAGTCCTAAGGCTATCCAATGAAGAACATTTTTCAAACACGTAAAAGTTACTGACATGATGGATTCGGACTGGACTAATTACATCCCCCTACCTCCACATCTAAAACTAATCCAATCTAAATAGGGCTTATAAAAGGATTTGTATAAACCCTAACTAATATACTGTTTATCCTGTCTGAATTGATGTCAAGCTCTGTTAGTGACAGAACTGCTAATCTTATGATAATATTATATTTTGTAAGAACTATTAAATGACGAATCAAGCCAAAACCCTGATACTAAAATCCGACTCATGTTTACAAGTGACAAATGTAAGCTAGTTTACTAAATGTTAGCTAGCTGACTAGCTATGTTAGGCATTGTTAGAATGCTAGCTAAGTAAGTGCATTTCCAAATGTATCAGTTAGGTATATTCATAGATTCTGGCATCTTTAAAGAAAAGTTATTTTCTAGTTTTTCAGGCATTAAAAAATAACGTATTAAAAGATTTTATTCTAAAAATTGCATATTCAGTATGTTACGCTAAAGGAAGTAATTGAACATGTATGTCTGGTGGATTTTCTGTTAGATTTTCATCTTTCGTCATTACATATTTCCTTAATGTCTGGAATAAAACAAGAAATTTGCTTTATGAGGGGGAAATTCTGCCCCGTTTTGCAGTTTCTCACAGAAAAACGATTCAGATTAAATCTAGTTGGCGTAACCCAATGCTTATTTCAGAGTTAACAGATGTTAGCCACACCTTTAAATTGCCATGAAGCTGATTTTAATCTCACGTTCACTCTCGACCCGTTTTACAAATTCAGCAGGGTTATACTCAATCAACATATAATCCAGTTCTAAGAAGTGCACTGATTGCAGCTTTGACCCAAAGTTGAAATGAACCATAAGTCTGATCCAAAGCTCAGAGCCAGGAAAATGAAGTGAGTTATGATCGTCAGCGTGCCCCCTGTCCCAGACAGTACGCCCTCTAACATGATAATTTCATGTTGGCTCAGACATCGCTGGCTGGTTGAGAGTTAAAAGCAGGATGCTGGAGCAGGACCGCCGTTAGGACTGAGCCCTGTCACAAGGACCCTGTTCTCTATGGCTTTCTTCTGTCCGTCATGGTTTCTGAATTTCTGGAAACTTCTACTGCTGTCAAATTACTTTCCTTTGATTCTTTGACAAAGAGACTAGTGTTGGATTATTATATTCTCATCAACACAAGCAGGCAGAATGACCTAATAGTTAAAACGAAGTATCAGGTTTTAGTATTGTGGTAAAAAGAAGCTGAAAAACAGAATAAATCATAAAAAAGAATAATTAAAATGGTTAGAAGAAATATTACAATAATTATCATAATTGCATCATTTTACAAGCATAACACTCACAATGAAAATTATTGTATCTACGTCCAAGAAAAAATTTTACACAAAGAATATTGTTATTGTTATTATTATTATTATAGGAAAATAATTAATAATAGGGTGGTGTGATGAAGCGGAGTTACTGTTACCACAACAAAGTTGAACGTTTTTCCTGTAACAGAACATCCTCTAGTATTTTATTCATCTTATATCACAACAATTTGGCAAGGCTTACAGTTATTTATTTATTAAACACAACCACCTCAGATACCATAGCAACTGCCTAGCAATACCATAGCAACCACCTGGGATACCATAGCAACCACCTAGCAACTTCTTGTAACCACCTGAGATTACATGGCAACCACTTAGCAACAAATTATCATCCACCGGGAATACCATAGCGACACCCTAGGAACCTCTTGGAACACCACGGCAACCACGATGAAGCACTGTACTTTTTATCCATTTATAGTTACATTTAATGTTGTGAAATTCAAAGCTATTAACTTCTCTTGAAGTTAATAAGACACAGCTTTTTATTTTATGGAGAAAATGCAAAGCCTTTTCATTTTGGACAAGTGTTAAATTACACCTTTACCTTTACCTTATGACTGTTACAAAGCACTGACACTGGAGACTCCTTTTTCTATAAATACTAAATAAACGTGTCTTCACAGAAAACGTTAAAGTTTATGTGGAGCATCTGAAATGCACGTCCCTGTGTATGCTGTTTTATAGAAAGTGTGCATTATTGTATGTAAATCTGTGATTTTTCTTACAGCCAAAACAATTGTCAGAGCTGCTGTTATAGAAAATCAATCAACACGTTCTGACCAATCAGATTTGTCATATAAATTGTTATAATTTCCAGTGGCACAGTTAAGAATGGAGCTGTGTTTTGTCTTCATTTTAGCCCTGTAAATAGTCCGTACTGGTAAATTACATTTTTTAAAATACTCCTCAGGTTTTTCACCTCACCGTGTTAAAAATAGGCATCTCTTTGTGACAGCAAGCCAAACAGTGTCTGCTAAAGCTATTAGAGCCTTCTCCACACCCAAACAACATCCTGGCCCTCATGACTGATGAGTCTGATCTCACCTTCGGGACTGAGTGGCCCTTGACCACAGGAGATGATTGTTTACTACCAATTAAATCAACTCCCAGCTCTTCCTAATCCTCGCTGATCTGATTATGCCTCCTGCACTGTTGTTTTTCAAATCAGCTCGTGTGGATGCTATGACATCCTGTACAGGAAAGTCACATGCACTTCGAATGTGAATAATCACAGTCTTTTGTTGTAACATGATTTTGTTCACACAATTCATTTGGGTTTTTTTCACACATTCATTTATTTAAAACTGTGAGTTTTTTCATGATTTATTTTCATGAGATTTTGTTTTTCACATGACTCAGTAATTTTCATTTTGTTCACAATATTCATTTTTCACATGAATATATTCATGATTCATTTACATTCATTTGTGATTTTTTTTACAGGACTCAGTGATTTTCATGTGATTTTGTTCACATGATTTGTTTATGTTTATCTGATTTTTTCACAAGATACATTTTATGTGAATTTTTTCATGATTTGGTTATTTTCATGTGATTTTGTTTTTCACGTGACTCAATGATTTTCATTTTGTTCACAAGATTCATTTTTCACATGAATATGGTCATGATTCATTTACATTCAGTTGTGATTTTTTTACTCATTGATTTTCATGTGATTTTGTTCATTTATGTTCATTTGATTTTTTTTCATGATTAATTTATTTTCATGTGATTTTTCTTTCACTTGATTTGTTTATTTTCATATGTGAATTGTTTCCCGAATTCATGTGTGTTCACATGATTCATTTCTCATGTGACTTTGTTGACATGATTTGTGTATTTTCACTTGTGATTTCTTTTTTTATGATTATCTTATTTTAACATGATTTTGTTCACATGATTCATTCCTTTTGATCCACACTGACCCTCATTATAAGTATCTAACAGTACTATGATGGCTAGTAGGCTAACGCGTGGGAAAAGGTAGTCTAGTAGTGTGCATACTGAGATAGCAAGAAAAGTGATGTGTGCTGGCCTTCATTTTCCCCAAACTGGTGGCCCTGACATACAAGAAGGGATAAATCTCCTCTACTAAATATCCAATATAAGTAAAAATCTGCTGTTAGATTACAATTACGGTTATTGATTCCCCATCAGGTCCCTGAGCTGGACTAATGTTTTCACTCAGTGTCATCTCACTAACAGTTCACTTACTGTAATTCAGCTTAGAACTAAAGCCGAAGGCAGATAGAGTGCCAAGACATTACTCTTTCTCTCTGAATAGTCCTAAGCTGTGGAGCATTGAAACTGACATATAAAATGCAGTCTTATTGGTTAATAGTCACATCTGAAAAAGATCATGTATTACAGCTGACAGTTGTGTCAGCCTCTGAAGAAGCTCGGACAAACCAACAGCGAAGAAACCAAAAAGCTACGACCCACAGAAGCTTCCAGAAAGCTCTGCCCACCACCAGGTCCTGGCTTCCTCTGGCTCACCTCAGAACCTTCACTCACAGGTAATGTTTTCCTGAAACCTTTCCAGGAGTTTGAAAGTTTCCATGGATGGGGGTTAGCTTGGAGAGTCAAAAGGCTCAGCTTGCTTGCGTAGAGTACCACCAGTTTAATAAAAGAGCTCTTTTGAGACTGCCAGGAGTCCTAAATCAAACCAGGGCGGCATGCTAACCATGCGTACACCTCTGTGTGTGATGTCAGATCAGACCTCTCAGACCTCAGCTCTCAGCGGACACGGGGATTAAGCCAGGCCACAGTACTTGCCCTGTGAGACACTTGTTGGGTTCAATCAAGGATGGCAAAAAGCAGACCTGTACCAGAGGCCTAGACGGGAACCTCCTGTTTTCTCCATCTGAGTGCTTGTGTGTGTGTGTGTGTGTGTGTGTGTGTGTGTGCTGGTGTGTTAGAGTGTCTGCCAGCGCATGAGTAGGTCAATCCTGCGCTGGCTTATTTTTCCCTCTGGTACGCTTTGACAAATAACAGGCAAAGCTTCTCATTTGTTAGGTCCAGACCCTTCACTTATAAGATTAAGAGTCTTTTTCGGTGTCACTGGCACTCGCTCTTTCTTTTCACTAGCGAACCCGAGAGCCGATTACAGTTCCAAGGTAGGTAGCCGATTAATTGTCCTGTTTATAGGACTAAATTGGCCTCATAAAGAGATTGACGACATAGGATTTTCTTACACAATAAAAGCTGATAAATTTCCGAGTGTAAACCGAGCCACGGATCTCTCCTCGGCTAAAGTGTATGAGGTCTGGACGCTTAAATCACTCCACATCCGCAGCGTGTCCTGAAGGGAATGGATTGCTGAATTGGGGTTTGGGGAACTTTGTATTGGAGAGGAAGACTGGAGAATAGAGAGATGATGGGAAACACTGGACGATTGAGAAGAAGGGAAACAAAAAATGCTGGTAGATGGCGAAAACACCAATATGAAAAATTGTGATTTTAACAGCCTGTCATATTAGACAACCACATTTATCTAGAGTAAAAAACATATTTTTGTGGAGCAAGATTTGCAGTCCATGCAGCTGTATTTTGTATGCAAAACCCAACTAGCATTCCTTCAGAGACGATAATGAAACAGACAAATTACAGACATAATAAACGCTAACAAGTTTATTTTTACAAATCTACCACCACTCCATTATATCCAGTGCTTCATAGTGTAGATTAATACAAAAGGTTAAATATAGAACCTGTAAGATTTCTTTGGTTCATCCCCGTAGAGAAACCCTTAAAGGTTCTATGTAAAACCCTTTGAGAGTGTGGTTACAATAGAACACCCTTAGAAAGCTAGAAGAACCAGTGAGGAACCCTTTAATCGAAAACTGTATTTATAAGAACAAGCATGAGTATCTTTACATTGGAAATGCCATATATACTTATTATAAGTATCTTATGCATTTTAACAAATGTCTTCCTTAAAGGTTCTTAGCTTGCTTAATTAGTTCTAGGTGGAACCATCTCTGAAAAAACACTTTAAGGTCCCCACACCAAATTGAAAAGCTATTAAAATTGACCTTTTTTTCTAAACCTCTTAGGAAATGGGTTCTTCAGGGGTTCTTTACAACATATAAAAGAGTTCCTGGTTCTATGGTTCTACAGAGAACCTCTGTTGTAGGATTTTACACAGAATTTTAAAAGGGTTCCCTCAGAGGGAAAAACAAAGAAGTCTTTAACGTGATGAATGGAACCTGTTTTTAATCATCTTATATTTTTCCCTTAAGAATTGTATAGATAGTTAATGGTTCTACACAGAAGCTTTAACATTCTCCCAACCTGAATAACCAATAAAGGTGCTAAATGGACCAAAGAAGGGTTCCTCAGGGGTTCTTTAGACACACTAAAATGGTTCAACTCTTTGATTCTTTAGATAGGCAAAAGCTCTTAGCTTTCACAGGGGGTTCTACCCCTTCTCTGAAACCATCTCTGGCACTCAGTTGTAATGTTCTACATAGAACTTTTAAGATTCCCCTCAAAGTAAATATCCATTCAAGGTGATAGATGGAAATTTTTTCGAATATTCTGTTAGGACTGTTAGGAGATCTTTATTTTTCTTAAAAGAATTCAGCTTGGAGCCTCTTTTTGGCAAGTAAATAACAATTAAATGTTTGTTGTAGGGTTCTACAAAGAACTTTTATTCACAACTACACTATATGGCCAAAAGTATGTGGACACCTGACTATCGCACCCGTATATGGGTCTTCGACACATACAGCTGTTGCCAAAGAGTGGAAAACACACAGTTGTCTAGAATGTCTTTGTTTGCTGTAGCTTTAATTTTCCTTTCACTGGAATTAAGGGGCCCAAACCTATTCCAGCATGACAGTGTGGATGTGCACAAATTGAGGTTCATAAACACAAGGTGTGTGAAGTTTGGAGTGGAAGAACTCAAATGGCCTGCACAGACCCCTGACCACAACGCCGCTGAACACCTTTGGGATGAACTGGAACGCCGACTGCACCCCAGGCCTCCTCGTACCGCATCAGTGCCTGACCTCAGTAATGCTCTCGTTGTTGAATGGGCAACAATTCCCACAACTGAGTACCAAAATCTAGTGGAAAGCCTTTCTAAAAGAGTAGGGGCTGTTATAGCAACAAAGAAAGGACCAACTTTGGAATGTGATGTTCAGCAAGCACAAATGAGCATGATGGTCAGGTGTCCATAAACTTTTGGCCATAGAGTGTATATTCACAAGCTCCTATTACATGATATAAATCTTGATAAGAATGCAGAACAAGTGTATATCAGGAAATCAGGTGACCTCTGGAACTCTTAGACTGTCCAATCAAGCAAACGTGACCAGACCTGAAATCTGGACCCGGACTGGCCCGGAGGCTGGGTGTGGGTGTTGATGCTGAGAGTCGCCGGAGGTCTGAGTGCTAGGCTGAGTGGAACGTGTGATAAACGAGTGTTATCTGGAGGCCTCGGCATTGGGAAGAGCCCTCTGTTTCCCCCTGATTACATTAGCAGGCAGGAAGAGAGAGGGGGGCATGTGGGGAATCAGTGGAATTCCATCCAGTAAGCCAGGCATTTCTCTCGCTTTCTTTCATTCTGCTTCATGTTTCACTTGTTTGTGCATTGATATGATGACCTGGTGAGGTGGAGGTCTAGGGGAGTTGTTTGGGTGGGTGATATTCATGTTATGCCCTGATTCCTTAAGAGTTCCTTATTTGAGAGAAAATATGATGGTCATGTAGGTGGATGTTGTTCCTTTGGCAGATTTTGGAAATCTTTATTTCTTGATCTACAAAGTGAGAAACCTTAAGTGTGCAATTTATTTCTGTTACTCAATAAAGTCTAATCTCTAAATGGTAATGTCTAATGTCTACCAGCACCTGCCTCAGTGCAGCCTCCATTTCCTCCTTCCGCATCGCAATAATCCCCAAACACCTCCTCACACAAACACACACACCAGTATCTGGAAAAGAGGTCAAAACCCATCGCCAAGTGGCCACTATATTAACCCTTATCTCTTCACCTCAGACCCTGCAATAACAAATGTTTGTAGTGAGCTCGAATCCTGGCAAGTCCATCATGGCTGTCTTTGGATGATTCATGCCACTTGCCGTGTCGGTGAGTGGCCACTTGAGCTGATTGTTTCCTCGGAGCGGAACCTTGCTGGAATCTTGTACCATTAACACTGGAGAAAACTAGCATGATGGTTGGGACTAGCATGCTAAGAAGATATATGGTTCTATATGGATGTTTATGCAATCAGCTTTAGAAAATATGTTTCTAAGAAAAATTTTAAAAGTACAAATCTGTAAATGTATGATTCATAATTGTGTGTGAAACTTACATGATATATCTGATGGCAAATATGATATAATATAATATAATATAATATAGTATAATATAATATAATATAATATAATATAATATAATATAATATAATATAATATAATATAATATAATATAATAGCGGTGTTGAATGCTTGACTCTAATTGGTCAGAAGGTGTTGGTTAAGTTTCCATAATTTCTATATTTATATTTATGTTTCTATGACTGAACAATACATAAATGTGTTCCCTACATTCCTTCTGACGTCAAATTTCAGAGTGCTCATGAGAAGAAGAAGGAAAAGAAATAAAGAGGGAATCTGAGAGCAGAGAAAGAGAGGAAGAGAGAGATAAGGAACAGGCTATGTCCCAGAGAAACGTGGCGTGGTCCTTCCTCTCTGGCATCCTGAGGAGGAAGCTGTGGTTCTCCAGCCGAACTGCCACAATCCCTCTGAGGACCTAACAAGTAACAGAGCAGAGCAGAACAGTCCACCCCTGTCCACTTAACACTTTCAGTTCTCTCTTTCTCTCTCTCTCTCTCTCTTTTCCTTTCTCCGTTCTCCCATTTAGTATCAGCATTTAAATTCTGTTATTCATCTTAACACAGAGTCGATTATATCAGACACTATTTGAGTGAGCGATGTACCATTTCCCTAATAAATCTGAAAGAAAATAGTCATGTAGGTAGATTTTCTTTTCTTGGAACATATTGAAAAAAAATTCTTTATGTAAAAATGAGAAACTTGATATGTTTGGCATAAGTCTATAATTTATTTTTGTTAGTCATTACAATATACTCTCTAAACGGCAATGCTGATGTTTACCAGCATCTGCATCAGTATAGCCTCCATTTCCTCCTAGAGGCTACAGTGGACACAAGCTCATTGAAAATGGACAGTTGAAAATTGGCATTTTTTACAAACTATCTTAAACAATCTGTGCCCCCTATAGCTTCAGAGTCCTGTTCTTGGTCCATAGGAGTGGACCGTGATGTGGTCTTCTGCTATTGTAGCCCATCCAGAGATGCTTTTCTGTTTGCCATGGTTGTAAAGAGTGGTTAGTTGAGTCACTGCAACCTCCCTGTCAGCTTGATCTATTCTAGCTATTCTCCTCTGACCTCTCTCATCACTAAGACATTTCTGCCCATAGAACTGCCACTCACTCGATGCTTTTTTGTTTTTCACACCATTCTGTGTAAACTTTAGAGATTGTTGTTTGTGAAAATCCCAGGAGACCAGCAAGTTCTGAAATACTCAAAACCAACCCATTTCCCCCATTTTGATGTTTGATCTGAACATTAACTGAAGCTCTTGACGTGGATCTGCATGATTTTATGAATCGTGCTGTCACTTTCTATTTGGCTTATTGGATAACTGCATGAACGCACAGGTGAGTGGGTGACCATGGGTGTATATCTAATATTTTTCATAATGAAATTATTATAAAACTAACTTAAGCTAATTAAGCCTATTATAGACAGATATTTCTGCAATGTATTTGCTGAATAAATGAAATCAGCTTAATTTGTGTGAGAATCTTTCTGTAGAGTTTACTCATGAGAGCTACAATCTGCCCTCACTAGAGAACTGGAGACCCACAGCTTATGTACTTCTTCCATTATAGCTGGTTTTACTGTACAGGAAATGTGCAATAAAGTAATCAAAATTTTATTTAACCACCCCTTAAAAATATGAAATTATTAAAATCCTGCTATAGAGGTAAACATAAAAAGTATTACATTTTTCTCACAGTTCTTTCATTTCTATAGGGGTTTTTCAGTAGCTCTGGCCAGCTCTTGTTAAGTTCATAAAAATGTCTAATCATATTTCCCACACAACGTTTGTCCAGTCTCACTCAGCAGTAAACCATCGTATCCACATTTCCAGCCAACATTTGGACCCAGACCCCACAACTCGCCAGCCTAAAAACAATCACTGATCACGTAATTTTTTTTTTCAGACTGCAGTTATTTTTCTCCTTTCATTTTGCTTTGCTTTTTTTCAGGATGTTCCTTCAGCAAAATGGTTATCGGTTGTGCACATGCCCGGCTGACACAGTGGGGGTCTGTAAGAGAACAACAGTCCCAGGCTGCATGCGCGCACACACACGCACACAGAGGCTCTGATAAGCTTGTGATTTCCCTTCAGTACACCGGGCGACGGAGACCAGCACAATGCCATTGACTACAGTAAAGCCAGTGATCAAAAACAGGTTAAAAACAGAGGAGTGTGGAGGGAAAATATGAGGAAAGAGTTAAACAATAAGCTTAAAATTAAACCTGAGTCAGGTGACCTTTCACCTTTTCAATTCATTATCAGATATGGACTAGTTATACTTAGAAACATGTGTAAAGCAGCTTTTAGAAAATCTGTATTATCATACATTTTGCAAAGCTTTTGAACACATCATGCCTGATGGAACCTGGGGTCATGGGGTGTTTCAAGTCTTTAATCATTAGACAACCTCTCCCATGCAATGCAGATGAGGCTGATTTTTTGCAGACCATGGATCACCTCTCCTGATCCAGAGCTATCTTGAAGTCCTCTCAGTGGCCTCTGTGATGTTTCTGATAGCTCTCTTCATTTGCTGTCCTATCTTGTCAAGGTGTTTGAGTGACCAGAAGAAAAACTTGCCCACAAAGATTCCTACAATAGGCCTTCAATAGGTCCCTTCAATAAGCCTGCATTTAGCTAGCCATCCATTTCTTCGGCACTCCTAAGGCACAGTCATTTCAAGCAGGACCACTTGTCTTGATGCTGCTGACTTCAAGTGTAGGCTCTGCGATGACATCTGGAAACCTCAGCTGCCTTGCTAGGTTGACCTCAAGCTGTCAATCTTGGGCTTTGGAGAGTAGTCCACCTGATGATCGTGGCTGGGATAATGGCTTCTCCCCCACCTTCATGAAAGTAATGGCCTTCTTCAAGGATGGACCTGCTTACTGGTGGCAATCCCTGTGCAGATGGCATCTGCTATTGCTTTGAGCACCTGGTCATGGTGCCAACAATAATGCCCTTCTCCTAAGGCTTTCAGGCAAAGCTTAAATGTGCTCCAGGGACTCTGTTTTTGGTACAGTTAACATGCTGGTCTTTGTGACATTTCCCAGCAGAGGAGGTTAGATGGGTTTGGAGGGGGCATTGTAAACTGACTAGATCAGGAATTTGATCTGCGGGGGCTCGACTTTCAGAGGTGCTCCTACAAGATCTTCCAGTCCACTGCCTGCTACCCTCTAGTCCATGGGGCCTACATCCACATCTCATCTATCCTGCTTGGGTCCTCCTCTTCCACTGCTGTTTGTACCTCCCCATGGACCAGCTGCCAACATTCCTTCCTGTGGGCTTTGTTGTAGCAAGGTTGTGAACTGCAACCAAGCCCTGCCTGATCTACACCACCAGTCTGCTGTGCCAGCTTCTGCTTGGTCTACTACTTTCTGGCCCTCTGCTTTCTTTCAGGCCTTCCCTCAATCCTTAGCTATGCTGTCAGTGAAGTCTGATTAAGCTGTACAGAACCTTCCATGCTCTGGTCACCATGAAGTCTTGTGGCTATCAATGGTGATGCTGCTCAGGCTTAGTGGCAGCCATAGCTTCCTGCAGAGGAAATGGCTGAGTCTCCTTTCAAGGCCCTCAACACAGGTCAAAGGGACCTTTTAGACCAACAGTGGTCAGAGTAGTTGGTTCCTTGCTGATAGATTCAAAGCTTTCAAATTTGTCTGGGAGCCAAGATTTGTCTACCACACTTAGCCACCCCTCCAACTCATTAATGGTCACCTGTCATGCTGCTCTGTTCCTCAGGGTGCAGTCAGTCATTTTGCACATGCTCTTAACTGGCCTCTCTGTTATTGATGGAATGTGGAAACTTTCGAGGTCAGAGTGGTGTTTCTGTATAACCTTTGCCTTCCTCACAAACTAAGGACCTGGATTTTGCTTTTTTGCAGTTGAGCCCAAGCAATGATCCTCTCAAGGATCCTTTGAGGTCTTTGAGGGTCTTTGAAAATATTTGAGGATTCACCAGCACCCAGGTACTGATTCTGTCATGATTGTCAGGTTATCCAAGAAAGCTCTAACAGGCAGCTGGCAAATGCTTGACTTGGTGAGAGGTTCTTGGCAATCATCTTCTGCTGACAGGGAGAACATAGTGACTGAAACAGTTATGATCTTCCTCTCAAGCCTTTGCTATGCTGATCTTGTTGTTCCAGAGGTAACTGAAGTTCCAGAGGTGACTGTCAGGCTAAATCTGTTTTAATGGTCCAGAATGAGATTCCTAATCCTACCTGGAACATGGTGCTGGTCAAGAGAGGTTTACACCAGTGTGGGATCAATCCATATGCATTGTCAAGGCCAAGCCACAGCACAGCCAGATCTCCTTTACCCTCTTGTGCTTCCCTGATCAGCTGGGTGACCATTCCAGTGTGTTTGATGCATCCTTTTGGGACTCCTCCTTTCTGCACTGAAGTGCCAATAGTAGGTGTCTATCTATCTCATATAAAACTATTATTAAAATACAAACAGGTTTATATATAAACATCTTTAAATTTATATAACCTAGAAGTAAAAAAAAAAAAAAAAAAAAGCATTCTCATATTGACAGGGCACAGTGTTCAGAGTAAATAGGGTATATGGTAGTGAACACTTCAGAATTATTTTCAGTAATTTTTCAAAGCTATTTATGTGTACCATTAGTGATGTACTACGTATAAGCATGTAATACATAGTTTACTGATTTAAGATTGCTTCTAAATATGTGTTAATATGTTATCACAAATTAGCAAATACATTAATTATGCAATTTGAAAACAAATATTTAAACCTGCAGTCCTTGCAACTCACTGACTTGTAGAGAACTGGGTTTTCCTGCTCCTGATCCAGCTCATGAAGCATTGAGATTTGCTGGTCTAAGAGGTATTTTATTAATAAATTAAAACTTAATTAATACTTACAGAAACATTACATGAACCTTACATATAAATCACAATTTTTATGTTTCACAAGTTATGTTTTACACATTATTTTTACATGTAGTGTATGTTTTTATTTTTTGACAAATAATTTCATTTCAAATGTTAAATTCACACACATTTCACTTGTGAAAATTTTATGGTCATGTGATTTTTTTTTTTTTTTCATATGTGAGGGTATCATCAAAAAAATGTATTATAAAACTTTTAGACTGATACTGTAAGTATCCATATATTATCTAAAATGCATTTTAGAACTGCAATAATGATTAATTAATTAGTCACTACTTATTCATTAATGTATTACTTATTCATTAATTAGTATGTATTAAGTCATTATTTTTATTGCAGCACTAATAAATAATCACATTGTACTGTAGAGTCATGCAAAAAAAAAAACAGTTATTGAACTGTTTTGCTCATCAAGGATAAAACGGTCCTCCTTTAACAAGCGATGGCCCTCCCAAAACAAGCAATTCTGTCTACGTTGTTCAGAATAGCTAAAATACCCTTTGTCCTGTCTCATTAGAAGTGAGTGTGTACATGCTTGACACACAGGGAAAGCTCTATAGTGTCTGGCCTGCAGAGATGTAACTCTGAAACCAGATCTGCTATTCAATGAGACACAGAGGAGCTCAACTGCATGATGATAAAGTGCGTTTATAATTTCTTTGACTGTCTCATAATGTGTGTGTGTGTGAGGAGGGTGACGGGGAACGAGTACGCCTGCTTTCTTTAAGGAAAAGGAGCCGCTTGGGATAACACTGGAAAATGTAATAATAAAAATGGCTATTGTATCCTTTCAAGCACAATTCTCATCATTTGTTTCTTATTTCAATGGAAAATCAGTTTAGCAGTGGAATTTTCCTTTTGGAAAAATTCCATGTGTGCTTTTTTATCTTTTTATCTAACCTGAACTGGTTGAGAGCATTTTATTTATTTTTTTTTATTATTTACAAATGCACAAATTGTACTTAAGGTCAGTGGTTCTCAACATGGGGTCGAATTTTTCTTAAAATTTTGTTGCATTGGTGGAAATTGTAACTCATTATTATTTATTGTATTAGGATTACTGTATTATTTATTATATATAAACAGCAATAACTCCAAAACAAGTTGACCTACAAGTAACATCAACCTAGTGGAGCTAATGCGTTCTATTAGTGGAAAAAAATGAGAATCTTTTTTTGTTTTTATTTGCATGAAAGTAGAAACTTTAATTTTCAGAAGAAAACTGGAGCAATCTGAGAGTGTTTCACTAAAAGAGCATCTGTCTGTGATGAAAAAATAATCAAGGTGTGTGTGTGTGTGTGTGTGTGTATATTTAGGTGTGACTAGGGGTGGGTGTTCACATGAAGGTGGGTTATAACCTTGGTTAAACGCTTGAACTCTTGAAGCCGCCATCAGATTCAGCTGTAACAACATAATCAAGGTGTCTGAGTACCGTGTGTGTGTGTGTGCATGTGTGTGTGTGAGTGTTGTATACCCAAAGCCCCCATACCCTGTGCTCTCTGAATAATACCCCGGGGCATGGTGGATAGGGGGCTAGCATCATCAGCGTACCTGATATCTTCATGACTGTTACAATTTGCTCTGTTCACAAAGAATTAACTTTATTTATTATTTATATATTTTTCTTCGTGATTTATTTATCTATTTTTTTTCCTTTCCACAAATATGACAGTTGTTCTGGCACCTTTGACAGGAAATACATTTAACTATTCATGTATAGAGGGCTACAAAAGCATGAATGACAAAAATGTTAATATGAAAATAACAACAACAGTAACAATACTACTACTACTAATACTAATAATAATAATAATAATAATAATAATAATAATAATAATTAACAAACAATTAAATAAATCATGCAAATACATTAAAAAATCATTCTTTTGAAAATTCCCAAATTTTGCATTATTTTACTATAATTTTTCTCAACAATTTTTCCAAGTATTTGTTGTTTTTTTTCCCCCTGTTATTATCTATAATGGGTATGAAAACTCAAACAGTCAACCAGAACCTCCAGACAAAAACATTCCAGCTCCTGAATTCTCAGTTTTGATCCTGATGGTTCTCCAGTTGCCTCCCACATCCCAAAAACAGAGTGGATTGGACACTCTAAATTGCCCAAGTGTAAATCTGCAGTGGACTGGTATCCGATTAAGGGTGTATTCCTGCCTCACACTCAGTGGGATAAGCTCCAGATCCACCGTGACCCTGACCAGGACGAAGATAAATCAATAAAGGGAATATAAACTATTCTGATATAGCATCATATTTTGTGAGTCTTGTATAATGTGTGAGTTTGGAGTTTGGAGGAAGAGAACTGATCCCTTATCAGCATGAATAGATGAACTTTCTAGCATTAGCACCATCACAGCTCAAGTCTCACCCTGGTGTCAGTGGATAATCTCACCTAGAGACTGTAGATTTGTACCTAAGACCTGCTGTAATCATAAAGACTGTCTGTTGCTCATCCCAGGACTCTTATTCACAATGTGCTCATACTGAGCATCCTGTAAACACACTCGATCTCATAGCGGAGTCTCTGAGGCTGAAAATGCTGACTGTACAGGAGTTTTACTTTACTACTTCCTGATGACATGAAGTTCAAGCGGTGCTCAAAAACACAACATCAAGCTGGAAGAGACCACCCGACTCCAGGTCTTTCTCTCTCTCTCTCTCTGTCTCTCTCTCTCTCTCTCTCTCTCTCTCTCTCTTGCGACACACACACACACACACACACACACACACACAATTTACACCAATTTAAACTGATTAAGTACAATGAAAGTAAAAGCAGCTCGTAAAATGCGTTCCCACTCCTTCATTCTCTCATCTCTGCATTCTTATTGTGGAAGCACTCCAAAACCATGTCCCTCATCAGTCTGTCAGCATGAAAGGCCAAAGGGTAGCTTTCGTCCTCTACTTTCCTCCGTTCCTTCCCCTTCTTCATCCCCATGCGTCCCAGATATCAGTACACAGAGGAAATCCATCTCTGAGAGGGAGTGGCCGCTATGGAATGTTTTATTAGTGTTATTCCTGGCAGCGACTGTCGCACAGACTTCTGTGTGCTGCTGACCAGAGGTCTGGACCCAGAGGGCCACAGTATTGCATGCACAACAAACACATCTTTCAGGTGTACAGGCCAGCTGGACCCAGAGACAGGAGGAGAGCCAGCTGAGCAGGACTGCAGCTGAGTGTTCTTTCGGTCTTTCTCTACTTTTCTCTCTGTTTCCAGCAATGTACTTCAACACAGAGCAAAAAGCAGTACAACCATGAATAGAATAATGTCACAAGACACAACTTAGCAGACATTCACTCTCATAATGCCTCACTTCTCACACAGTTATCATCAAAAGTCACACACTGGCCTTCGTCCAACCAAATTTACACAGAAGGAGGAACAATTTGTAATTTGGTACACATCCAGATGCATACAGTGACATGCCTGTCATCAGTGTCAGTGATATCAGTGGTATGACACACACCAAGATTCATACACAGGGACAAGATTTTTTAAGTCAACACAGTATAAAAAAGAACTGCCTAATGTATGCATGAGTCAGAAAAAAATAAATGACCAAGGGATCTGGGAAAGGCTATGGGACATTTCCAGTGTGAGAACTGTTTTAGTTTCCATGTTTGATAAAGTCGACCAATCTGATTGTACTCCCTTTGAGAAGAAAGTGATCTGGGTGGGAAAATGGCCTTGCTTTTACTTCCTTGTCATTTCTTCAGCATATGTATAGAGTTACACAGCAAAGAGTTATGAATTTCAGTGTGACTTCCCATACGAAAGAGTGTTGAGCAAAACCATGTTGTGCTTTAAGATCCTCTAAATACATCTATACAAACACAAGCCTGGCACAATCTGTCATTTCAGCACTTGTTCTACATGGAATCCTTTACTTCCTGCCCATAATAAAAGATCACCAAGGCAACAATGAAATCCTTCACCACAAAGCTGTTAACGAATCACATTTGGCTTTGGAATCATTCTTTCTGCTGCAACTTTCCAGGCATTCCAAACACACACTCTCTTTCACACACACACACACACACACACACATATACACACACACATGAACTTCCTGAGCAAGCATATGAGCAGAGTATTGAATGAAGGAAAAAGCAAAAACAGAAGAAAGCATTTTAAGATATATAACACAGACCACTGGGACATAGCACTCACTGGGCACCTACACACACCACTTACTGGGCTTCCATACAAACCACTCACTGGTGTCCAACACACACTGCACACTGGACTCCAACATACACTGCTGATTGGTTCTCAAGACACATTGAGGTGCTCCAAGGTGCAAACACCACCATAACGTGAGCCATACCGGACCATAATACACGCTGCTCGCCCACAAACAAGGGTAACTGGGAAAACACACCACTGACTGGGCCACAATACAAACCTCTCACTGGTCTCCAACACACACACGACACACTGGAGCACAACACACACTAGTTACTAGACCTTGACATACTACCGACTCATTGGTTCCCAAGACACATCGACTCCTAGGTGCAAACACACAACACTCACTGGGTTCCAACGAACACCACTGCTCACTGGAAACCCACAAAAAATGTTAACTGGGCTTCAGTACAAGCCGCTGGTTTCTAATACACACTACACACTGACCCACAACATACACCAGTTACTAAGGCACCAATACACACCACTCAGCGGGTCATGACAGGCTACGCATTTCTATGATTTTCTATGCAGAAACGTTAGAAAAAAAGATGCGACTGCTGCTACTTGCCATGTTTAGTCTCATAGCGTATATCAGTGTCCCTCCCCCGGATATTAAACACTTCCCGAATCACAAAACACAAAAGTATGATTCTCGTACACTTTGTGCTTATTGTTTTATTGGATTTTCAAATTGTTGCTGGAACTATGGTTCGTCCCAAACTAAAATAAGATCCAGCGTCTCTTCTCTACTCCAGAGCCTTGGACGCCATGTTGTGAATGGAGGGTGATCACATGACCTCTTGACATCCAGCAAAACATCCAGGTTCATAGAAAACCCAACTTGCTAGAAACTCCCTCCTCCTGGGATCATTTTATTACTGTCTGAATGTGAGAGGAGACGTGTAATAAATGTATTACCTGCGTTCCTCTGATAAACTAATCCATTCTGAATCGGGCTTTAGAAATGCACATATACACTGAACAATGCTGCACAAAGACGTGAAATCACAAAAGGGTATAAACAGGCAAACTAATCAAGAACTAAACACAAAAGAGCTGGAAACAGGTGACACACAAATGACGGAACAGTGGCGGCGATTGCTTGCTACCAAGAGCCTGCAAAGCAGAAACTCCTCTGTCCTGAAGACAGAAGACTTCCCATGTTGGAAAACTTACTGCTTTATCACTATATCAATGATTATTAGTTTTTCGTTGTTAAATAACTACATGCTTTTATTATTAGACTTAGATTATGTGAAATGTCAGCCATACAAGTCCCTTTGAATTTACAGCCTGAACTACTGTCACAGCTGCTGCTATAGAAAACTAATCAACACTTTTATACCATGGGACTAACCCACACCACTGATTATAGTGGGTTTGCCTGAATTCATTAATAATCTCTTTTGTTTTGCCTACATTAAGAGACAGGATGGTGTTTAAACATCAGTTTGCATCATGCTCAATCTCTTCTTTGTATGTTGATTCATTGTTGTCGCTGATTAAGCCCATTCCTGTAGCCTCATCAGCATACTAGCTATAATTTGATGTAATATGAGTAGCTAGCATGAGTCATGAGTCAGATTTACATTTAGGTAAAACAGAATTCCATTTGGACCAAACCCTAAATTACATCAGAGTTAAAGATTATTTTTGTCTTGGCTGAGTCTTGGATAATAGTGGAGTAAGTTTGGCTAAGAAAGTGTTAGGAAAAGTTCATTAAAAAGCCAGCATTAAATTTCTTGCGAAACAGGCACAGTTTTTGTCAAAGACGTTACCAAATGTATCACAAAATGAAGTGTTTCTTAGACTACATCACCAGAACCATGTAAGGAAAAAGTCAATTTATAGAACTGATTTCTGGTGGAAATCAGAGCAGTTCAGATAAATAATTAATAACGAGGCCCCAAATGACCTTACTAACATTTTTCCCATGGGAGTGAAAGACACAAGTACAACAATAGATAGAGTGTCACTGACCTTAATTTAGATTTAATACAAGACGTCGTTTAGATATTCGGGAACACGTGAATGGAATAATTTGCCTGTCGAACCGAAGAAGTGGTTACTCTAAGAAACTACCCTTATGATAATGTGACCATATGCTAAAGAACTGCTTTTATATTTAAAATGGTATTTCAGACGCTGCCTAGTTTATACTTGCCATGTGCTATCCAAGTCAGTGATTGTGTTATCCTTGACAAAGAGGCTGAAATGTAATCTTGCTTGTTATGATCGACTAAACCAAACTAAACTAAACTTCAAAACAGTGGTGGATTGAGCATGCAGCCCTGAGGAATGCCAGTTCTCAGTGCCATGCGCCAAATTCTCACAGGATCCAGTTGCAGAACGAGGTGTCCAAGCTCAGCAGTCTCAGAGAGTTGATTATGTTGAAGGCTTGAGTCCATGAAAAGTTCACACACACACACACACACACACACAGTGGTCACTGGGCACCAACACACACTGCACACTGGGAGCTAGAATAAACCTCTCAGTGGAACTTAACACACACTGATTAGTGACTTCCAATACATATACAGAGGAGAAGGAACAAAGAGAACGTGAGACAGAAAGACAGATAAGGAAAGAGAATAAAAACTAATAAGCAAAGTAAAAGAAGAACAGAATGTGTGTGTGTGTGAGAGAGAGAGAGATAGAGAGAGAGAGAGAAACAGAACATGAGACAGAAAGACAGATAAGGAAAGAGAATAAAACTAATAAGCAAAGTAAAAGAAGAACAGAATGTGTGTGTGTGTGTGTGTGTATGAGAGAGAGAGAGAGAGAGAGAGAGATAGAGAGAGAGACTGTCCTGGCAAAGGTTACACTCCAAAAGCAAAGGCAGTCAATAACAGGAACTCAATCATAACTGCCCTGGTTTCCGGAAAGCTCCGTACTTTCAGCTGCCCAGTTAGGCAGAGGCCTCGAGCCAGGCTTGGCTAACACTCCCAGGCCCTCGTCCTCCTGAGAACACACTCTTTCTTACTCACACACGTTTCGCTCCCTCGTTACTACCTGTATTGAGCCAAAGAAAGCAGCGGACTTGCTTATAAAAGCGTGTCAGCTACAACCTGAAAGCGAAGCTGAAGCGACTTGCTGAGCAAAATGCAGCGTGATTGTTTTCCACGATGGATGGGGGATGAAGAGGAAGAACCACCGAGCATCTCTTTTTTAATTTCCAATAAAAATCTAAAAAGCACAGCACTCATCATCACTTAAATCATCATAAAGCAGTTTTGAAAGGAAATTTGGGCGCAAGGGCTTGTTCTGAGGGTTTCGTTTGGACGCTGAGCATATTTTCACACTTTGACTCCCTGGATCTGGCTTTAATCCTAAACCATAAAAATAAAATCCTTATTTCAAACTTCACACCTGTTTCAAAATATTACGCAATATTCCTCGCTGGATTTTATTCCAAATGCAAATAACAAAACAGAAATCTCCTTGCTATATTTTATTTAAAACCCATCATTATCGTATTGGTGCTGTTGATGAGAAAGTGATGAGAAGGCAATCCGCTGTCCCACGGGCATTACTGAACTGCAGTGACGAGAGAAAACTCAGCCATCCATCACTGCTCTCTTTTGAACTAAGGGTCAGAGATCTCTGTGATCTGTGACTGTGTGTGTGTGTGTGTGTGTGTGTGTGTGGTCTCAGTGAGGCCTTGTTAGGGCTAAATTTCAGTCATCACTGCATACAAACACAACAGAGAGATATACATAGTGTACAGTAGACTGGTATAATAATAATAATAATAATAATAATAATTGTACTTCTTAGATAGATTTTCTTTTTTTTATTATTTACTTTATACTTTATTATATTAACTGGTTAATTAATATTTACAATGTAAGTGACAGCTGATACTCAAGGCTGCAGTATCAGAAAAGAAAAGTTGGTAGCATGACGTCTTATAATAATATGTCATGCTACCACCTTTTCTTTTAATATTCTTTTAATAATAATAATAATAATAATAATAATAATAATAATAATAATAATAATAATAACTGTTATTATTATTATTATTATTATTATTATTATTATTATTATGCAGTGTTTTATCTGCTTTTTTGCAATGTATTTTGTATTTGTGTTTTGTATTTAGCACAGGGAGGAGTGGCAGATTTTCTTCAGGTATTTAAATCTGAATGTATTCCTTTTTTTCCCCTTCTTTTTTCCTTTTTTTTTTTTGTTAGCCAGAGGTTTTGGTGTTTGTTGTTATTCCTTGCTATGTTTTTAGCATGATAAATAAATAAATAAATAAATACTTCACAATTACACACAGTTCTACAAGTTGAAGACGATCCCAAAACTGTATAAAATCAAAATGTCCTACAGACAGATTTCACTTGGCTATCATACCTGGCTCTTAAATTTCTTACTTTTTTTCTTTCTTTAAGAAAAAAAAAAAAAAAAAAAAGATCAAAGCAAGTTGCATAACATTTCAAACATGGATGGAATTTAATATTGATAATGTTGATAATTAGGTAATTATCAACATTATATATATATATATATATATATATATATATATATATATATATATATATATATATATATATTAATTTTTTTTCTAAGGAGAATGAAAGAGGAATGGAAACGAAGGCTGTCGGATTTTACAAGCAAAATAATTTTCATTTCATTTTTTCAAACAAGTGACATCACCTTTACATGACATCCTCCCAGTGTGAAATTTTAAAAAGCAATAGTTCAATAAATAATTATTGTTTTAGTTTTGTGTTTAGTTGAAGAGGACGCTCGATTCGACTCTGAGAAACTGTGTGCTTTTCTGAACCGCAGATTTCTTTTTTTATTTGGCTGGACCTCACAGTGTGTCCTGGTCCATTTTCATTTCTCTCTCTTGTTAACTATCAGCGCTCACACACCACCCACTTTATTAGAACATTCCCAAGTCTGGCTCATCAGTAATTCCTGCGAAATCCTTTACATTCCTACATTTATTGCTTCCATTGGGAGTTGACATTTTTGATGTGGAATGGCACGTCCCAGGCCTGGCCTGCTGGAGCGGGTCACTGCACTGTACGGAAGATGCACTTAGTGTGATGTGCGGCTCACAGCACAGACTCAGAGCTTCATGGCTTTTAAATAATTACACAGCAGCAGCCTGAAATGCAGATCTGGAGTCAGTGGAAAGATTATTTTTAGTGAAACACAAGCTGATAGACATCGCTAGAGCGCCACCCGCTGGCTGCACGCCATCGAGAAAAGCTGCCGGTGGTCATTTATCCTTTATTACGACTCAAGTGTGTATACACAAACAAATAAACACACATACACACACACACAAAAGAATTCATGTATCACATGAAGCTTTACAACAGCGCACAAACACTTTCCATGCTTTAAACACCTTCCTGTTTCAGGAGAGCATTAAATCCATGCAGCAGAGCTTTAAAGCACTACTGTTTACTCAGACATGCCATTTTAGTGGCATCTTTCTCATCAGCATTATTATCAGGACCTTTTTTATTTAGTTATTTATGATTTTATTTATGAATTAGCATAAATTCCAATCAAGAGTAATGCCACTAGATCATGATTCTTACATATGACATATTACATATAAGAAAAGATATTAAAACTAACCCCGCCCCATTTCTAAGACGAACCCTCGTGAATTAACATACTAATTGAGTTAATTGTTAAGAATGTGCAGATTTTGTGGGGAAAATGCTAGCTCGAGGACAGTGACCTGAAAAATATACAAAAATATGTATAATATAGAAACATATACACATACTCTGTATACATACACAGTGTTTCCGGTGTGTTGCGTATTAAATAGGAATTATAATATATATATATATATATATATATATATATATATATATATATATATATATATATATATATATATAATAAGAGACATAATAAAAAATAAAAATTCTAAATTATTCGTCATATAAATTTGATTTAATAAACCAATTATAAGCAATTAATAAGTAGTTCACAAAAAATCTTGATCATGTATTATCATGATTAATTAATGATCAATTAATGAATAATTATTATATAAATTTAAAATATCTTCTATATAATCTTAATTATTACATATAAGGTTAATATTTGTAATTATTAATGAAGGATTAAATTTACTTTTTAATTTATTATTTCATCTATAATGAAATTAATAATAAAAAAGGAACATCTTTTGAAAGCAGTGGGCTCTTAGTTCAATTTTAATTTTTTTTTCTTGTTTTTTTTTTTTAAATAAGCTTTATTTCTTCTTTTTTTTTTCTTTTTTTTTTTTTTATATTACTCATATTTTAAGGTGGCACTGTTTGGAGCAGTACTGTAACTGTCCCAACTTGAATCGTGATTTATGTATTTACTCATTTGTATTCCCAAAACTTTAGACGCAGTTTTAATTTCTGTACTATATTACATGGTTATAAATAATTTATTACCTTATATGAACTTTATATGAAAGTGTGACCCAGCAATTTAACCATAAAGGTACAGTCTCAAATTTCAACAGTAGGTCACATTATGAAAATTAATCTTAAACAAAGCTAAACACTGATGCACACACACACACACACATACACACACACACACACACACACACACACATACCAGCACAGAAATCAAGCTAATGGACCATTAGATTGTGATAAAACATGTGAAAAAGCCTGTCAAGTGTCATCCATCTTCTCTAATCCGAGTCCTCAAAGACCATACACTCTGAAACAAACATACACACACACACACACACACACACACACAAACAGGACACTGACACTGAGTGACGAGCAAACCCAAACATTAACATACACACACACACTGGAGGATTAGCTGGAGTGCGTCCACTAATTATATGCCATAATGTACGACACTGCAGAGAATATTTTACTTTTTTCCTTTGAGGACTGAACTCATGATCACCTCAGTCTCTCTCTTCACTCATCTCAGTCTTTCTCTCTCTCTCTCTTTACTCACCTCAGTCTCTCTCTTCACTCTCTCCCTCTCTCTTTAGTTCACACTGACTTGGAATCAAATACGCTTCGGCCTGGTGGTCAGAGTCTCTGAGGAAACGTGGATAGGATCTCACTCAGGACTCCATGGACTGAAAGCACAGCCAATTTGGAGTCATTTCATGCTTGATTCTACAACACACACATGTGCACGCACACACACACACACACACACACACACACACACACACGTACACACTCAAACATGCATGTGTGTTTTCAGCATGACTGTGGGCCACACACAGTTCTCACAGATCACACACACATACGCGCACACACACACACACACAAACAGTCAAGTTTGAGTCTTGGGTCATGATGATGATGATTATTATTATTATTATTAATGTTATTATTGATGGAATGGTTGATTGATTTATGTTTATGGGGGGCAGTTTTGAAAACTGTTGATAGTTTGTTGTATTTTGTTGTATTATTATTTAATATTTATTCGAGGGGCAGTTTTTTAAAACCTTTAAAAAAAAACAGATGAAAGCTTTAAAAAACTGAATAATAATTCATACAGCACATTATTTACAGAGTATGTCTGGGTTATTTTTCACACCTGTCCTTAACTTACTGTCCTTTTTTTGTCTGTCAGAAAGGACAACCTTTTTTCCAGCCAATTTAATGAGATCTAAATATACAGTAAGTTTAGCATTTATTTAAAAAAAAAAAAAAAAACAATACTATAACCCTTTGTTCCTAGTCACGCACATCTGAACCATATACTTTCTTCTGCACTCAGAATCTATTTTCCGTAGATGCACTAAACCTCTTGAGTAAAAGCCACATATAATAATGTTATTTTTCCCGGTGAGTCGTTGCTGTCACATGGTTCTGCTAACCTCAGACCTGTCCATATTGTCAGACGCGGTACTCTGGACAGGGCTGGAGCGCCGCTGGAGCGCAGTGTGCATTTGTTTTGTATTAGCGAGCATTATGTGGCTTTTTGGGGTGGGCAGGAAGCACGCTTAGTGACGTGCATTTTATTATACGCTTCAGTACGCCAGAGAAAGGGAAGCACATGTCGGGGCTGAAATAGTAGAGATTTTAGATTAGCTGAGGGAATTGCTTTCTGGATGCAACAATACTCCGTGCAACAATTCTCACACCTCCTTTCCCACAACCCTCCACCACCCCCACCCCCAAAACCGGCCTGCAGACTAATGGAACTTTCTGACAGGAATACGTCAGTCGTTGTTAATACAGAAAGCATATTGGCATGGCCTTTTCAGTGAAGAGGAGGAAATAGCTACGCTGGCAAGGGGAAAAAAAAGTGCTCCTGTGTTAATGGGTGGAAAAGCACCTGTTTGTGGGCCGCTGCTGTCTGCTGAACTCAGCTTCTCTCCTCTGTGCTGTTATTTTTCCTCTGCGCTGTGAGTTCTGTGTGGTTTCGTGCCCGACGAAGCATGCTTAGGGTCGGGGTGGATACAGCACTCGCATTAATGCTGCAATCGGTGTGACTGAATAATACGGTTTTCTAGGTTTGACACGAATACAACTAATTTGTACTTATGAGAGGTGAAGAGTGTAAGTCTAGTCCATGCTCATGAATTTTAATTTCTGTTCATCACTATTTAATCGATTACATCCTCTATAGTCCATGCTCATGGACTATAGAGGATGTAATCGATTAAATAGTGATGAACAGAAATTAAAATTCTTGCTCGAAAAACAAAATTTAAAAAAAAAAAAATTTTTTTTGATGTAAGCTTCAAGTATATTGTACATTTCTAGTGGACACATATCTGAAAAGCAGCGTGGGCTAGAATTTGATTCATTTTGAATTATACTTTGACACCACTATTTGTGATTTTTTTTTAACAATAAATATAAAAATTTACAATGACTGTTGCTACAAATGGCGTACAAATAGTAACAGAGACCTAGCTGTATTTTTGCGTTATTATTCATACTAAGCCGCACCGTGTTTTGTATCATTCCCAAAGTAGAGATGTACTTAGATGTCGTACCTCTTGATACTTGGCATGAAGAAATTCTGAATCACTTGTCTAATATCCTTCATGGAAACCGTGAAACGTTTCCATATGGTAACATTTTCGCTGTAGAACTGCTGCTCAAGCTGTGTTTTTACGTTTTTAATCACAGCATTTATAATTACAGCGTTTTTAATCAGTTTCTAAATTTTTCAGTACCATTAAGTTTATTCGTAAAGTGTAAGATATGACACTTCGTTGACATTCTGTTTTCAGTCCAAATATTCAGCTTGTCCCTCGTTTTTTCAACCAAACTGCCATTTTTGACCGTTTTCAGTGGTTGAAATTTCAGTGCATAACTCCAAGGTTAACCTGCCTGCATTATAATGTGACCAGAATTTTAGTTTGACATACAAACGTATTATATACACTGAGCAAGATGCATTTGCACCACGTGTAAAAAAGGCTTTTAAAGATCTAGAGGCTGGAGATTTAAATCAAGTGAAGATGATGCTTAAAAACGTTGATCCAACATCAGTTAAGAAGGCTAAAATATGGAGTGAAGATCTAATATACAGTACATTCCTCACTGTAATATGATGTAAAATGATGTTAAGATTAATCTAGGCTCGGCCTCCGTCACACTCTACCCATGACTAACAGAGAATCTGATTGTTTAAGAGCATTTTATGCACTTTTCTGGCCACAAGCTTCAGAATCTCCCGAGTTCTGTGTCTGTGCATTTCCTTGTGCTAGTTTCCAACTGGAGTGAAGTCAATGGATTTCAAAAACTTTATATTTATTCAAAGCTTTTCGAAGATATTATAGCAACTGACTTGCAAGACAAAGGTTTAAGGATAAAAGAAGGTGGAGTTAGTGGTTGTACCTTTTCTTACAACTTTATTTGCATGAAATTCAACTAAATAATAGTAATCCACCTATGCTTTCTTGAAAAAACTTGTATGAGATCATATTCACACTGAAATGTTGCTCAACTATACTTCCATTCTTCATGTGTAGGGTGAAAGAGTCGCAATGGATGTAAAAGACAGTCGTGATAGACTCCATCAGGATTCAGGAAAAAAAGGGTTAAAGTGTCCAATATCACACTTGTGATGAAGAATCACATCCAAGCACCACACTGAGAGTTATCTGTTTTAAGCTTCATTTGAATTTGATCTCACAACATTTCAGTCACACCTAAAGCACTGTATATTATTATTATCACTGTACACTGAAAAATAGCTCATTGAATTTACTTAATTCAAATGCATACATCTGTTCTTTGTGATTGATTGATTGAGTTATATTAAAACAATTTGTTTTTGTACATCCAACATGATTTGATCATGTATTTTTAAACCCCTGAGTAAAGACAATCTCTGCAGGCTCACCTGAGCTAAACGATCAAACCCCAGATGGCAGTGTTTTGCAACAGCCACATTATCACTGTACTATTCTACTACACACACTTTAGTTGTATAAATTCAATATTATAGTTATAATTCCCTTCAATGCCAATGTTCTTGCGAGATATATCATAAACTAATTGGTTTACGTTGATACTACGTGAATTGATCACGCTCACTCTACATAATTCAATCAAGTAATTAGAAATTTGTTTAAATTAAGTTTAGTATAAGCAATGAGATCACGTTTTCATGAGAAACTTAATTTTTTTCTAGAGAAATCCAGACACTTGTTCAGTGCTGGAACACTTGCACTGAACAAAATGGAGATGTAGAAAAATGATGCACTTTTGTAACATTTGCAATAAACAATGCAAAAATAAAAAATAAATTAAATAAAGGTTTTCATTTGAATCTCCCTTGAATATTATATTATATTATATTATATTATATTATATTATATTATATTATATTATATTATATTACTACTAATAGTGCACTATTTAAAAAAAAAATGGCTGTAAATTTTACAGTAATTTACTGGCAACAGTAAAGTACTGTAATTTTTTTTTACATTAAACACCTATAAACATATTTACAGTAAAATACTGTAATATCTTACATGGTATAAATCTAATTATGTGGTTAAAGGCTTTGAATTATAGAGCAGAAGATCATGTGTTCAAATCCCGGCATCCTTAAACTGCCATGGATGTGTCCTTGAGCAAGACACATAACCTTCAGCTCAGTTGTAAGTTGCTATCTTAAAATCCATCCAATCTGAGATATTACAGAACTTTACAGTAAATATGCTTGCAGTTTTTTTTTTACAGTACACTATTGGTAACCGTGTTGCCAGCAAATTACTGTAAAATTTACAGTCAGTTTTTTACAGTGTGGTATAAAGTGCTCGAGTGCTTAAATGGTCTTTAAACCATAAAAACAAGTGCACCCATATTCTTATCATGATATTCGATCATTAGAAAAAAATACGACTTTATGTTTATGTTTTTTTGTGTATTCTTAAATAGTCCTTGAAATGTGTACTCGTCAGTCACTTTGCATAAACAAAGATTAATGCTAAACAAAAGAGTTACTCATGCTTTAAAATGTAATGTTGATTTCTGTAATTATTAAAAGTATTAAATATATTACATTTATATAATTATATTTATATAATATTATATTAATACCACCTTAGTAATGTAATACTATAATATTAAATGCGGCTGTAATAATAATAATAATAATAATAATATAATTAAATAATAATAAAATTAAAATAAGTTCCTCACTCTGATTTTCTCCATGATACTTTAAAATTATTAAAAAAAAATAAAAGAAAAATAAAAAAATTCTGAACTTACACTGAATCCTCTTGGAAACCGGGGGGGGGGGGGGAATCGGATAAATCACTTTTTCACTTGTCATCATCTATAACAGTAATATTAGGAGGAAAAATACGCTGTGTGTTTTCATATCCAGGACTCTTCATAGATTATCCATAAAGTGGCTTTTATTTGCTTGACAATGAAAGTCACTGTTCTTCTTCTTCTTCTGCACTTAAGTGTCCAAGCGACAGAATCGTTTAAAGCATAATGTTGCAGGATGATCTGGGAAATGTGTTCTCATGTGAGTAAAAATCTGCAGACCGTGACCAGAGGACTAAAAACAGATTCATTCAATAAGGACTGAGTGAGTGAACACTGTAAACACTCCAAATGTCTGAGAGATAATTAATTAGGAAATAAGTTGTGCAGTCGCTCCACTGCAAACTCGTTTAGCCCAAAAGTCTATTTTAAGGATGTTTTACACTGTATTTCCTCTCTAAGTCCAACAGTTCCAACAGTTGTGTGTATATATATATATATATATATATATATATATATATATATATATATATATATATATATGTGTGTGTGTGTGTGTGTGTGTGTGGACATGTTCCTGACTCATCAGTGAAACTGAGGCAAACTGTGTGTGTGTGTGTGTGTGTGTGTGTGTGTGTTTAGCCTCCAGGCCACATTTTTTAGCACCTCCAGAGCCTCGCTCCCAGATCGCACTATATGTAGCAGAGAAGGGAAAAAAAGATAGAAAAGAAAAACAAGAGGACCAAGCGTTTCAGACTCGACCACCCGTAACTCTCTGGGAGCTGAAGATCTGAGAGCTTTGTGAGATTTAAGTCCGGCCCTGAGGATGAGGCCCGCTGACTCCGCAGTCGTATCCCAGAATGCCGTGTGTGGTGTTTACTCTGCTGATCCCATGGCTGGAGCTCCAGAGGGACAGCAGACCACCAAGGACTCCCTGGCACCGTGCGGCTGGGCGTGGACCAGCGGGTACGCGGGGCTGATGGGAACTCTTGGGCAGCGTGTGGGAGTGCTTGAGGTCAAAACCATGTCAGGAATTAGCCGGATAAGAGTGTGTAGATTTATATATTTATTCATATTTGGGGTTTTTTTTGGTTTAACTTTGGCCTCACGGTTCACTCCTGTGTAAACACGGTTGGAGTTTATGCCTGCACATTAGGGCTGAATTTATTGTCCGGGATAAAGATGTCTTTGCTTTCGCCACAGATCACGAACAATACGCACGCACACGATGTGTAGCGCATTTAATCATACAAATCAGTAATTAAACAGGAGTGTGAGAAATAATGAGGCATAAGGAAACATTTTTGGAGTGTAAAAGATACTAATTCCCAAAATCTCTCTCTCTCTCTCTTTCTTTCTCTCTCTTTCTCTCTCTCTGTTTTGTTTTTTTCACCGATTTCTATTATATAAAGATTAATCATATTAATATATATCACTACTTGCTGTATTCTTCTACAGTACAGTAATGCACAAAACATACCTTTACATACTATACATTTTTGTATTATTCCTTCATATTTATTTTATTTTTTTTTACTTTACCTTACTTTATTCTTCTTTAACTAGCTGTTTAGTTGCTGGAGTTCTGAATCACTTTTTTCATACTATTTAGCATGTGCAATGCAAAATATGATATCTCAGCAAGCAAAATGATCTTGAATATAAGAAAAATTCTCTTTTAGTAGATTGTTTTTAAACAAAAGTAAGTTTATTAAGACATGTTTCAGTTATTTCTAGCTTGAAATTGTTTTATTCTATTAGCAGATGAGTTTTATTTATTTTATTTTATTTTATTTTTTGCTTATTTCTAGAAAGAGGCAAATTGATCTACCAATAGTTTCAGTAAATATTGTAAATATTATTAAATATGTCTGGAAATATGTTTAATGGCGGTATATTTGTAATATAATCACCTCATTATGAGAAATATTACATTTTCCTTTATTCAAGATACTTTTATTTGCTAAGATAAAAGTTTTTGCAGTGTGTCAACTGTGTAAACTGTAATGTGAAAGAAATCTACATCTAATAACAAATCTACACACCACACACACAACATATGCTTTTTTTCCTCATGCGATTAAACAGAATTTAGAAAAATGCCATGGCATTAGGAACAATGATCATGTTCTTCTCTATGTTGATGAACTCCATCTGAACAGATAGCATAGTGAAATTCTTCACTCAAATACAACTGCAGTTAAATTAAACAAATTTCTCCTGTTAAAGTTGAAACAGAGCTTCACATTCTTCACTCGAGTTAAATTCGGAAAGTCTAACCTGTAAAATTAAAGCAAAAGTAGAAGAAACAATTCACAAAAGTAAATCACACACTGATTTTAGTTCCTGATTGTAAATTTGTGACTCTTTCATTAATGATTGTAGGAAAATATTAGCTAAGGTAATTAACAACATCTTTATTCCTAATACGACAAATAACTAGCGCAAATAGCTAGCATGACGATTACGCTATCTGAATGCTAACGGCTAAACTGGTGTGATAAACACAAAGTGTACGTAGCAGCACTCATTCTAGCTGTTACATCTGTTAAAGTTTAGATTTGGTTAAAGTTTAGATTTAAGACTTTAGATCAACTCCATGACGATACAAATATAGAATTATAAAGAAATGTATTTTGTAGATTTTCTTTTGAAATGCAGGAAAGAAATGACTGTACTTCATTTTTTTTTTCACACCAATGAATATTATCTTATATTATTCTAATCTAAATATTATCTAATATTACCTAAATATCCAAATCCTTTCTTTCAATTTGTAATCCTCTGTAATCCAAATTATTATCATTAAAATTATATTTAATTATCTATATTATAAAATTATATTATTATATTTACTTTACATTTTTACATTAATATTTATTTATTTATTTATTTATTTAATTTATTTGGTATTTATTACATGTATTTTTGTCAAGAAATGGTCACCGCTTCATCCTTACATTTGTCTGGACAACTCTTTATTCTTTTATATTTTAGTACTGTCTATTTTTATCCTTTATTTCACTAGAGTTTATACTCAAAATTGCACCATGAAATAATTTTTGCACACATTGTACTTGGGGAAAGAAAAATTCATTTATTCTGCTTCTGATTAGCTTTAATTTCATTTTTTTCCATCAATCTACAGTCTACAGCTAGTCATTCTTTTTGTGTTTTTCCCTTACATTAAAGCCCTTGTAGTTTTGATTGGCATCCACTTTTCTCATATTATACTGTATATGTCCTTTTCCTAAAAATAATCACTCAGACAATCTTTATTATTTATTAAATGACTCATGCTAGCCTACATTTCCCTCTCTGTTTGTTCAGCAGTTATGTATAATAGCCTCTCGCCGATGTATATTTTCTCTCTCAGTCTGCTGAGTGCATATACTTATGCAAAACAGAGAAAATGCTTTAGTGCTCTTTAGTGCCCTCTGCCAGGAGACATAGTGTTTAATGCTTGTGTGGGATTTTTACATACTTTTGTCTTAGAAATGGTTATAGTTGCTTTATTTGTTTTTGTTTTTTCCTAACTTTTCAATGCTAATAGTGTTTCTTAGCTATAGATATGCCCATACATGCCCATATATGGAGTTCCACTATATGACATACTATAGTATATTTCAGTTGTATTCTAACTATTAGAATTAGTGACTCTGGATCCATCTATCATTTTGCTCCATTGGTCCAAATCAATGCTGCAGTTCTTCTTCTTCTAACTTCACCTTTATCTCATGATGAAACATTTATATCCTGATGGGCGTGGTCTCTTCCATGATGACTCCGCCCACTCCCATCCTCAGGTCAGTAGTAGTTATAGAGGCACACTATACGACACATCCATTTTGAAATAGAATAATTAAAACACTTAAAAAATATGATTATTATTGCATTTTAGTTCCACAACATTCACTCAACACTGTTACTTTCACCCTACAACCCCTATGAAATATTTGGAATATTCCACAAGTCAAAAGTCACATGTTCAACAGGATATTGTGTCAGCCGAGTTTCCTGAAGATCATAAGAAGAAGAAAAGTAAGTTCTCTCATTTGGTTTTCTTTATTTTCAGTGATATTTACTGACAAGGTCACTTTGAAAGTATAAACCTGTTCCCCAAACTTGGACACTAGTGAACCCCATTCTGTCTATTTGCTAATTTTATGGTAAAAAAAAAAAAATAATAATAAAAATTAAGTGCAAAATGCAGCCTGTCAGCAAAGAAACCTTTTTTTTTTTTTTGAATAGTTAAAGATGCAGTGAGTCTTAAAAGTAAAATTATTTGTAAGATGTTTAGTAGGGTTCGACATTTGAATGTTTATTATTATTATTATTATTATTATTTCTTGAGTTCATTCCTCCATTCAAGTCCCACCCCCAGTATCTCAGTACATAAAATGGCAGACAGGAGGCACATCCAAACACAAGCAAGCGTTCTGGACCAGAAGTCAATTTTCCAAACAGATTTTCTCAGTGACTTTATAAACCTTTGCTAAATGCATTTTTTTTTTTAAATCATGTTATCATGTTCTACATATCTTTCATGTTATTTGTACAAGTAAGGAATAAAAAAAATCAACTATTGCACCTTTAAATGCATAATTTCTTTTTAATTTATAATCTTTAAAATTCTAAAATTTAAAACTCTTAAATTTTTAAGATTTAATCTTAAAACTGATTCAAAAATAAAGTTTTTTTTCATACCAATATCAACCAGAGAGAAAGAGAGAGAGAGATGAACTCAATCATCTCACCATGTGACCATGTATCAGATTTCCAAATATGTGACACTACTGTGAAAAAAAGATTCAAATTAAATAAAACGCCTCCTTAATGAAAGGCTCTCACTTCTAGACTTCCAGAAATTTTGCTTCATAAACCGAGCCAACATGAGCGATGGCTTGGCTGGTGTTTAGCGAGGTTGTCAATATTTCAGGTGTTACTCCTTTTTTTTTTTTTTTTTTTTTGCTGGAAAATATAAGAGGTCTGAGGATGATTGAATGGAGGGAATATGAGTTAGCCAAGAGGAACATGGAGGGGGCACTGCAGGTGTGCGGGTGAATTAGCCGTCACACAGCACCACATTAACTTGTGCTGACTCGGAGGAAAGTGGGTTATGCAGAATGTACTGAGAAGTGTGTGTGTATGTGTGTGTGTGTGTGTGTGTGTGTGCTCATTCATGTATGAATGCCCTGAGATTTACATTTGAGTGCCTGTGCAGCTAGACAGAAATCAGAGTTAGCAAAGCAATAGAAGAATATCACGCTACCGTTTTCTCGGCACTCATCTCGTTTTTCTCAGTTCCCACACACACATTCCGTCACGCTTCTGAGTATCTAGACCGGACACTCCTTCCACACGGGGTCGTTTGTCACCCCAGCGACTCGGTGAAAGGCACGGATGACAAGTCAGAGGGAAAAAGCTAATAAGCTCAGGGCTAAAAATAGAGTATGTGCTGGCTAAGAGGGAAAATTCGGAGGAGCGATGCTTCAGCCTCGGAAACAAAGACGGGAATGGAGGGAATGACTGAGCCGCGGTTGTGAGTGTTTGTATAGGGGTCTTCTGGACACTTTCAAAGAGGATGTGTGTGTGTGGGTCAGTGTTGGTCACTTGGCACGCTGTTTCCTCCAGACCATCAGCACACACACACACACACACACACACAAACACACACACTGACCCTGACAAATAACTGAGTTATGCTGAGTTGCCAGTTTATTAGTTCCACCTACTAAACTAGTAAACTATTAAAAAACTATACGCAAACTTTACTCAACATTAAAATGCTAATTTAACTCTTAAACACGTGTTTATACACACTTTGACTTATTAGTATTTTTTTTTTCCTGCAAACTTCAAATAATTGTGCAAAGTGTACAGATAGGTTACTGACAATAAACAAAATTTAAAAAAGAAGATATTTTATTATATCTTAATACATTATTTATTATGTATGTAATGCATACTGTGCTATAAATTATATTACGACTCATAACTGCTTATAAACAAATATTATATCAGGCATTAGACCATATTAAACAAATCATCATTACAGAATCTTACCCACAGTGTATTGATCCTTGTTATAACTTACAACATATAACTTTATTAAATATTAATGATATAAAAATTTAAACACTTTCTATGAATGCCATATGTATAATAACTCATGAAAAAGCTCATAACATATAATGTGTTCACAAGGCATTATACACATTATAATTAATTACCAAATGTCATTACACTTAGTAACATTGCTTATAATGTGTTTATGAATTTTTAATACTGCTTATAACACATTATATAGCCATTATATACAGTATGCATAATATATATATACACCTTATAATAGCTATAAGGTGTAATGCATTTTCATGAATAATTATGTGAAAAACAATGTGCATAATGCCATATGAATGCATTATCACATGATATGAATGTGGTTTATTGAAGATATAACCTTCATAAAAATTGTTATCAAATAATTTATTTATTGATTGATTTGTTTTTTGTTTTTATTTGTTTGTTTTTCCATATTGGTAAACTGTTCAAAAAAGAAATATTAAGTTTTAAATAATAATAAAGGGATAGAGGCATAACTGAGAAAAACTGGTCAAGGTGGTGTGGGGGGAAATGAGGTCATAGGTCATGTTTTCTAATATTTAAAACAAAGAAAGAAAATGTTCAATATGTAGAATAATTAATATTCAAGATTCTGCACTATTCCTAGGTCCTTATTTAAATGTAAGCGAATGTGTGATATTGAGCATGTTAGCTGCTTTGTATGAACAGTCAGATTTTCCTCCTGAAGCATGTGATCAGACGACATTCTGATGGATTTGATCTGAAGTGGATCATAAGGTTTTGCACAAACTTGTGGAGTCCATGTCAGCTTGTCATTAAAGGAAAAAGGGGACGTACCAAATACTAAGAAACTCTGAAATTCATGTAAATATTTCAAAGATTATACTTTTTAATCAAGATGTTTTCAGTAATATAATATTTAATGATAATTGTTGTATTAAATTAGAATATATATATATATATGTGCATAATAGTATATAATATAATGCATTATACTAGATGTATGAATAAATGTAAGAAAAAAAATTATTACACACCACTACAACATGTAACATTTTGAATACACAATTCAAAAGAAAATATATTTACTGGTGTGATAAGAAATATTTTAAATATTTTGGAAACTAACAATCATTATGCGATAGCTATGTGTATATATATATATATATATATATATATATATATATATATATATATATATATATATATATATATATATATACACACACATATGCAGTATATATGTCAAGGTGAAGGGCAGTCCCTATACAAAAAATTATTTGGCTTTTACAAAATATTCGCTCAGTTTTCATATGTAAAAAGTTTAAGACTTGCATAGTGCTGCACTGTTATTAGTTATTTAATGCAATTTTCTATATAATGCAATTTTTACACTGGTTAAAGTTATTAATTTTAGCATTAACAATTTAAGTACAGTTATTTAAATATTTAATATTTACAGAAAACTTTAATATACCAATATGACCTTTAGGGTGCAAACACTCCTAATAAATAAAAGTTTCGTTAAAAACACTTTAGGAAACTTAAATGTAAATTTTTTATCTAAATTTAAAATACACTTTTGTTCCCAAATAATGCTAGTAATTAATTAAACACAATATTAAAGCATTATCAAGATTAACTAACCCATCTAATATAATAAAACCTAAAGACGAAAAGTAAACATACTAAATGGCATATTATTATTATTATTATTATTATTATTATTATTATTATTAAACTTTATGTAAGATCTATTAACTTCAATATAATATCAATTTGTTGATTTACAAACCTGAGGTGGGTTCTAAAGTGTTAAATTATGACGGATATTCTTATCTAAATACAGACCAATGAAGTGTCTAAATCTTAAATGTAGTCAGATTTAACAGTCTCAAGCATTATTTTAAAATATAATGTACCATTTATAAAACGTAATGTACCAGAAATTATGTTTATTTAAGACAAAATATTAAAGATATTTTAAATTTCATCTGATTACACAGTTCATATTTTATGTAGTATTAAACACTCCATGTTTCTTTTATAATTCTGTTTGACATACTAAATTGTACATATTACTAAAAAAAATATTATTGAAAATTCAGGTTTCCAACAAAGGTCATTGAGGGAAAACATCGACGTGACCACAGAGCTGCAGCATGTTTGAGAAACTAAGTTTTTACATATTGAATTTGCTAATTTGTCATTTGTCATTTAACATACACTTTTATATTTCAAGAAAATGATACGGCAATTAAAGCTGGGCTTAAAAAAAGAGAAGAAAAACCCTCTATGACCCAGTTACAGTAAATCAGGAGGCACATAAACAGCAGTGTCAGACAGTGTGTTTTTTGAGGCTGAAAGAATGAGCCGCGGAGCCGCGATCTTCCTGTTTTGCCCGTCAAATGAAGGTCGGTGTGGTTAGGGACGTAAATGCCAGGCCATGAAAAGAGCTGGCACTGAGCTTTATTGCTGGGGATAACATGACAGTGTGGGCACGGACTAACAGATTCAATAATACACACTGAGATCCACTGTAGCTGTGGGTGTTACACAAGCAATGCAGTACACAACATATCTGAGTAAATCTAGGACAATGTGATGGCTCGGGCACTCGGTCCAACAATAAAGAAAAAAATCTGTTACAGCTGTGAGAACTTTATAGAACACATAAATAACCAGTATGCATCATGTATTGGTTGTATACAACATACACTCTATGGGCAGTGTACAAAATATACTGTATTTCCGGTATGCAACGTATGGGCAATATACAACTTATTTATGGCTGGTATACAGCTATGTACAGTTGTCATATTTGGCCAATATACAACACCATGGGAGGCATACAACATA